>NW_015386376.1:168205-176093 GCF_001527695.2 Protobothrops mucrosquamatus | reverse complement strand
GGGGGGGCATGATAGCAGTGTTCCAGTATCTCAGGGGCTGCCACAAAGAAGAGGGAGTCAAGCTATTTTCCAAGGTGCCTGAAGGCAGGACAAGAAGCAACGGATGGAAACTAATCAAGGAGAGAAGCAACCTATAACTAAGGAGAAACTTCCCGACAGTTAGAACAATTAACCAGTGGAACAACCTGCCTCCAGAAGTGGTGAATGCTCCAACACTGGAAGTTTTTAAGAAGAGACTGGACGGCCATTTGTCTAAAATGGTATAGGATTTCCTGCCTGAGCGGGGGGTTGGACCAAATGACCTCCAAGGTCTCTTCCAACTTTATTATTATTATTATTATTATTATTATTATTATTATTATTATTATTATTATTATTATTATTATTATTATTATTATATTTTCCCTTAGACAAAGATTGTGAAGGCTAAGCATACACAGTTTCTCTCTATCTTAGTGTCCGGTTGTCTATTCATCCTATCTATTCCACTTTTATAATGTCAAGAATTGGATAAAATACTGAGGTGATATCGGATCAATGCAGAGTATACTGTATTACTTTTTGTGATTTGGAAACTACACTTATGCTGAAGCAGCCTAAATGTTTGTGTTCTTAATAACCAGGGCTTTTTTTCTCATAGAACGCCCAGAACGGAGTTCCAGCACCTTTTTTGGATGGAACCTTGTAGGGTAGGCAAGGCGGATTGTATGACGTGTGTGAGTCCTGGCAGCTTTTGTGTTTTTGTTTTTTTTTAGAAAAAAAGCATTGTTAATAACTGTGGTTAAATTACTGACTTACTGGTTGTGATCAACTACAAAGATCAATTTCTTATCTGTTGTTACCAAGCCAATTATATCCCCATTGTATACTTATGTGTTTGAGTACTTTTCACCAATGAAGTTCACACTGTGTTATTTTCAAACCCTACTTGATGGCCCATAATCAAATCTATATCTCAAATCTATCATTTGAATTTTGTTTGTTCTGAAAGGTGTTAGTCACTTCACACGTTTTTGCCACGTGCACTTAAGATAAGTATTCTTTCTGCTTTTTCATCCAAATTATTAATAGTTTCATGAAGGACCATTGATTAAGACTGAAAGTAAGATTTTTAAGATAGCTACAGTAGTGGTAAATGGAGAACAGCATGCCTGCCCTTCTGGTCATATGAATAATTTCACTGTCTATTTGTAGAGGAAAACAGAGATAAAGTTGGAGAAGGTAAACAAAAGCCACTAACAGGTACAAGAAACAACAAATGGCATCTCAGATTTGAGAAAAAAGAGAATGTGAGAAAGAGACACAAAATAACTCTCTCTTGATTCTCTAAAGTAGGCTGGGGAATTCTGGAAGTTGAAGTCCACAAATCTTAAAGTTGCCAAGTTCTGAGACCCCTACTATATGATATAATCTATGATATCGATTGGAAAAATCTTTTCAAGATTCTGTTATTATATCAATACAGCAGTGGTGGGATTCAAATATGTGAACAACCGGTTCTCTGTGTGGATGCTGCTTCTAGAAGTCCGTTCTGGGCCTGGGCAACAAAAAAATTAGCTGAAAATCTGTCAAAGTGGTGCAAACCGGCTGAATCCCACCACTGCAATTCAGTAAGTTATAATAATCCTTAAAAGTATCTAATTTTTTATCTTGCCATTCTTTTAAGTTTGATAAGGAGCCATGGTTAGAATGCAGTATTGCAGGCTAACTCACTGCCCACAGCCTGGAGTACAATCCTGAGCGGCTCAAGGTTGACTCAGTCTTCCATCCTTCTGAGGTTGGTAAAATGAGGATCCAGATTGTTGGGGGCAACAGGCTGACTCTGTACATTGCTTAGAGGTGGTATGTAAGTCTAAGTGCTATTGTTATTGTATAATAGCTGAATTGCAGAACAGGCACAATATAAACCTACAAAACATATATTCATAGGTGCGTTTGAGCAACTTAAAAATCAAGCAACACTGATTTCTGAAGAAAAAAAATGTAAAGTTATTTATAGTTCAAGGAGAGATTTCTGATACAAGGAGACGTTGGACTAAAAAAAGCACTGAAATTTGTACTACAGTACACTTGGATTGCATATAATTTGACAAGGAATAAGTGTTCCCAGATGCAACTCCAGGATGTTTTTGGCAGGTAACAGCTCCTCAAGTATAACGGGCATACTTGAATGTGGAAATTTGTCTGGCCAACTATGCAGCATGAACAACCTTGCCTAAATTTAATGATGCCAAATCAGTTTTTTCTTGAGAGAGATCATTTTTCATTGCAGCCCTCCTATCTGCCAGTTTCTTGCCAAGCAGATTCAACTTGTTCATTTGGACACAGAGTTTCTAATAAATAGGATAATCAAGTATGCTAATTCTGCAGAATCTTTTTCCTTAAATAAATCACAAAAAAGAAAAATGAGTAACTAGTCAAGACAGATGGCTCTCATTTTTATAATAAAGCACCCCGATCCTTCGCTCTATGCTTGCATTTCTTGATTACTACAGTAAGAAAAAAACTCAAGCTGTTAATGATCACCGAGTAGTATATGTTTGTTTCTTTACTGGATAATATCAACACTGCAGAATTTCTGTGTGTGTCAGATCTTGTTAGGTCAAAAGTTTCCCTTTTCTGATGAATTTTATACAAGCAATAAAAATATTGAAAAGGGTAACTAATTAAATACTGAGTTACTGCAGTAATCCAGGATGGTCAGCAGCCCATCTGGACAAGCCTAAAAAAGGATTTTGACTTTTAGAAAGTAGGGTATCTGCCAGGAGCCTTTTGTTTAGCTCTCATCTGTGAAGTAACTCTTGGTTATCATCAGATTACGGCCAATATACTTCTTCACGTCCATTCAAAATATTTTAGCAGAACTAAATGCATGGGATGGTTTAAAAGCAAGGATTTTACTACACAGTACCTGCAGATAAGAGTAAAACCAACCTCTCTGATATAAGCCAAGTAAAGTCTAAAATAATATGAATGAACTGTGGCCAAACAGGGATTAGAGGCTGTTGACAATGAAACACAAGCATTTAAAAATTTAATGGATTCCACCTCTTGGAGTTAGACTACACTTGGACTTTATCTCCCAACCTTTGGCCCTGGGGCCACAGGGCAGCAATGAGAACAGACATAATGCAAAACATAGAATAATTAAATAGCGGAAAGAAACATAATTAAAACCACTTACCAAAAAACAGTGAAATATATCAAAAGAATAATCAAGAAAGCTCTCGAGTTTTCTTAATAAAAGTCCTTCAGTTTGATGTCAAAATGGGTGTATGTGTAACATATGGAACAAACTCCGCTGTGAGAATAAGATTCTAAAATAACCCGTAACTGCTGCGGAGAACGCTTGTCCTGGATGGTGTATCTACCAACCAACACATCAACCTTCTTATTGAGAGAATGAGTGAGAGGGATTCAATCAAACTTCTGACAAAAACCTAAGGATAGAGGTTGGCTCATGAGTGGGAGGACTTTCAAATTTTCCTGACCGTTCCTGATTACATCTCAAGTCTGAAGCCAGGTTAACCTCACAGGTTTTACATTGCATCTGAATTTCCAAAGTGAGGGGATTTATTTTTCGAATATGGTATTAAAATCCAATAAAATAACTTCTATGTGACAGTACTAAACCTATACTCCTTCCACTCAATAGATTTCATTCAAGAAACAAAACAAATAATAGGCATGTTTCAATGTAATTCCATGTGTTCCTAACACTATTGCTTGTGCATGTGTATTCTGCAATTGTTCTCTTGCAGAAATGTCTCTGGAATAGATATAGATAGCTTAAAGCAGGGGTGTCAAACTCGCAAAGTCACGTGACATGACGTATCGCAGCTTTTTTGCCATTGCCGGCAATGGGGTGGGCGCGGTTTCGCTATGGTGCATCCGGCCCATGGCCTAAAGCCTGTTAATGCAATAAAACCAATACACATGCATTCATGCACAAAGAAAAGCCTGTAAGTGATACTTCTGGGTCTATCTCAAAAGTTTAGCCGTGAGCTTTTTGCAAGCCTGATGAAAGTGATGTTTCTATCAGCAGGCCTTGACGCTGCAATTTGTCCTCACAGTATAGAGCAGGGGCCTTCTAACTTGGCCCTTTTATGACTTGTGGACTTCAACTCCCAGAATTCCTCAGCCAGCGTGCCTGGCTGAGGAATTCTGGGAGTTGAAGTCCACAAGTCATGAAAGGGCCAAGTTTGAAGACGCCTGGTATACAGTGTTCCTTTGTTCCCAATCCCCACATAATTTGTGTTGAATTTTATTTATTTATTTATTTATTAATTGCATTTATATCCCGCCCTTCTCCTTACGGACTCAGGGCGGCTGACAATTGAATAAAATACTAACATATATACATATACTTAATTAAAATTTGATTAAAACGAAATATTTAAATATGTCCAATTTAAAAGTAATTAAAACCCCCTTTAAAATCCCTCAGGCCAGTCCCGCTAGTTGGAACAGCCACGTCTTGAGGGCGCGGCGGAAGGAAGGGAGATCAGGGATCACCCTGATCTCTGGGGGCAGTTCGTTCAAGAGGGTGGGGGCTCCCACAGAGAAGGCCCTCCCCCTTGGGGTCGCCAGCCGGCACTGTCTGGCTGACGGCACCCTGAGGAGACCCACTCTGTGAGAGCGTACAGGTCGGTGGGGGGTAATCTGTGGCAGGGGGACATCAGATACTTTATGCTGATATGACCCTCTGGGCATGTTTGATAACAACAAAACAACAGTTCTTCCTAGATGGCAGAAATAAGTATTTTTTCACATGGCTGCGGAGACATCATGGGAAACAGGAAAAGCACGGTGGCTCAGGTGGTTAGAGCGCTCAGCTGACAATGAGCAGGCTCGCGTTCGAGACCCAGTCCTACTGCGTGATGAGGTGAGCTCCCATCATTCGCTCCAGCTCTTGCCCATCTAGCATCTGGAAAGCAAGCAACCATGAGTAGATAAATGGGTCCCACTTTGATGGGCCCATTAACAGGGACATGAAGAGTCCCCAACAAGGTATCCCCCAGGCAAGAGTGATGTCACCAGCTAATCCTTTCAACCCAGAAGTATCTCGGTGCTTCTGACATGAAAGCAGCAGCATCATGGGAAATTTGAATGGCCATTTGCCATTCCAGTCATATTTGATTAAGATCAATATAGTGCTATGGGTATCTCCTGAGATCCCTGAGAATTATACTAGGATACCAAGAGTTGGCATAGCCTTCATTCTTTTCCACTGTGCCAGTTGCTTCTGCATCATCTGTACAGCTTGAGTCAAGTCCTAGAAGTGATGTTAGGACACTAGTTAAATATTCCTCATTTCCTAGGTTTCAGGCAAGCAGAGAAACCAAAGCAGTAATTAAACCTCCTATCTATAAATATGAAGCATTATTGAGATTCTATTGACAAGGGATGAATATCAGTGACACCCATCAAACCAGGTAAAGACAATCATCAGCATAGACTTCTCCCTCTGGACTATTTACTTCTATTATTGCCATCAGATAGCATATCTTGAATCTTATAATCATAGGGATTTTTAAACTTCTTTTTATACAATTAAAAGTTGTAAGTTAAGAATGAACTATTTGGGCAATCATCACTGCAAAGAAGCCAGAAATTATAGCTAGGTATATAGGGCATTATCAATGTTATAGCTACATTGCAGTTAAGTAATTGTCAGGGCAGTGAATGATTTGCATTAAATAAGAAGGTAAGTACAGTTAAAATGTTCTGTCAGATTCTAAATATATTCCAGCCGTTAATCCTTTAAGACACAACAATCTATTTTTCTGACTTTCTACAGCAGTTTCTTGGTTCTCTTGATACACATTAAATAGAGTTAAAAAGTGAGAATATTTCCTACTCCTACATTAAATACATGGTCCACCCATTTCAGAATAAATAGCATCTGAGGGATCACCTCCTCTGACTCTAGACTGCTCATTTCCTCATGTCAAAATAAATGTCAAAAATTAAGGTAAGATAAAGTGAGGTGAGGTGTAGTGAGGTAAGGTAACATAAGGTAAGGTAAGGTAAGGTAGAAACAAACATCCTTAACTGGGAGGTGTATCTGGAACTTTCCTAATAGCCTTTTCCCATTTAATAGGTCTTCAGTAAGGAATACATTTTTCAATAAATGTAAATTTTAATATTTGGTTTTGCTGTTGCATATATATATATATACATGCATGCATGTAGACATTTAAGCCCCTTCCCCCCATTTTTATAAGACAGGGACAATAGAAAATGCCCTCAATGCGCAAACAGGATAACACAGTCACTGGGCAGGGAATGGTTATTGCTTTTACAAAAAGCTCTCTCTCCCACATGCTGCTGTTCCCCTGAAGGGTTCCCAGAGAAGCCTCGGAGAATTTCAGCATATTCTGTTCACAGGATAAATCTTTTTCAAACTAGTTTCTGTGTCGTATTAAGTCTGACAAATGATACGGGCTGACAAATGATCAAAAAACTGACCTTAAGTGACTTTAATCAGAATTAAGAAATTATGGTAGTAGCTACAGTAACATAAATAAGAAAATGTGTCTATGGATGCTTCAACTGACTCAAAGTGCTTATCTGGAGATCTTTTTTTAAAAAAAAAAACGTGATCCACTAGCTGTTAGCTGACAGGGAAGAGGAAAAAGGGAAGACTCGCTGATTTGCCCTCTCTCCCATCCAGATGGTAAACTTTTCAGATTTCTAGTTGTTGTATTGTGAATTGAAGGCACCTCACCACAGAGAGAAACCGTGTTTCTGTACCACTTCCCAATGGAAGACAGGACAATGTGCCAAAGTCTGGATTAAATACATTTTACTAACTGGAATATATTTGGGGCCAAGAATTGGCCAGGCTGAAAATAGCTATGCTCATAAAATTCATAGGACAGCTTTACAATATTTATCACCATACTTCTGGATTTTTCTTCCACAAAATTAAATAACAGTACAGAGAATTAACAAAAACACTCATAAATGATGGTACTTTTACAGCAAGGGTCCCCCACCCCCAAGCCGTGGACCAGTATCTGATGGGTGAGTGAGTGAAGCTTCACCTGCACATGTGCGGGATCTAGGTTATGTGCACGAAACCATCTCCCCCCCCCAGTCCGTGGAAGACATTTTTTTCTTCTGAAACCAGTTCCTGGAGCCAGAGAAGTTGGGGATTACTGCTTTACAGTACTCTGCCTCTCTGTGTGCATTTGATAAACATACAAAAACATGTATGCTTATAAAGAAAAAGTGCATTCAGCAAGGAAAACTCCCAAATTATTATATATAAACAGGATGAAAATCTCACACTCACTCATACTGATGATGTTACCTAGTTGGGTAATGAAATATCTGGAAGTAAACAACCAAGTTCAGCGAGCACTGAGGACGCATGGTTCAATTCTGAGCTATAAATATTATCTTCTACTGAAACATCAATTGCCAATGTTAGCTTTACAAAAAATACATTAGTTTGCAGTGATTCATGGATGATCTTAAAACATTTCTTCTGAAAATCAGTTGATTTGTTCCCTTCATGAGAAGCAGTCAATTTGACACTTTTCCTCTTGCTCTGTGGCTGATAGCGAATTACTCGGGTTTCCTAGTATTTGTTTGGCGAATAAATGGAGAATTGCCAAGATGCCTGGATTGCTACAAATCCATTTGTAAATGGGAAAGGAAATCTTACTTCATAAATTAAGAGCAGATTGGGTAACAGTCAAACTTTAAGCCACAGCCTGAAACCAAGATTTTAACAGAAAGTAAGAATGGACTAGAATAACAGCTCAAGTTTCTCCTTTAAAATGCTATTTATTTTTTTAAAGCTCTCTTAATAAAGTGCCTGAGGTATATTTCCTCAGCTATTTGCAAAATACCACTTTGCAGCTAAGCACACTATAAA
>NW_015386376.1:151971-168103 GCF_001527695.2 Protobothrops mucrosquamatus | reverse complement strand
GCAGATTGGGTAACAGTCAAACTTTAAGCCACAGCCTGAAACCAAGATTTTAACAGAAAGTAAGAATGGACTAGAATAACAGCTCAAGTTTCTCCTTTAAAATGCTATTTATTTTTTTAAAGCTCTCTTAATAAAGTGCCTGAGGTATATTTCCTCAGCTATTTGCAAAATACCACTTTGCAGCTAAGCACACTATAAACTGTCCTATATCTTGTTTCTTTTCAACGCTCCAATAAAGGGCTTTGCCTGCTCTCCTCTTATTAGGATCACATAAATCAAAGTCTATTAAAGGCCAAGCTTGGTAACCTGAAAAACACAACTCAATGCAATGAGAAATGTTGTTATGGTTGCTGTTGTGCTAGCTGAAGTAAAGGAAAACTTTAAAAAAAAAATTCAAGGGCCAGAACACAACTATGTATATTAGAAATGCGAATAATCTAATATGCACAACTGTGCATGTTAGAATTAGAAATACTTTGTGTCTCTAATCACACTTGGCCAAATAAAGCTATTCTATTCTATTCTATTCTATTCTATTCTATTCTATTCTATTCTATTCTATTCATCTTAATTTAATTATATATCAGTGCTGTCTTTAATGGTTTATATAGTTAAAAATAAAGCTAATTAAGTAAATTTATTAAGGACTGTGGTACATGTTTATATTTCTCAAAATCATTGCATGTTTACATGGATCAATTCTACACCACTTTCATGAAAATTCAATAAGGCATTTTATTGTCTCATTTGAAAATGCATAGGGACTTCTGTGCAACTAAGCCTAAAAATTCAAGCCCCACAATACACAATTAGGATGGTGCTCCTGAGATCTGCATGGCTTAAAAAACACATAAAATATAGGCTCTGCAATATATTTTAAGTGATTTAAAAGCACAGGGTATCATACAATCCTTTTATATACAGTACAGGGATTCATATTGCCCATTGTCCAAAAAAGAGAAAAAAAGGCTTAGTGTTTGGTATGAGGTATGAAAAGAACAAAGGCACCTGCTTCTGTTTTTTAAATATAACTCCCGGATTTTTCTTGACCCAATTCATGTAGTTTTCATGGTATCAATGTAGGAAATGGTCCGGTACTGCCTTGTTTTGTTTGTTCGTTTTTAGTGTTCAATTTAGCCAAAGTTCTGAGATTTTTACGGTAGTCTTCCATCCAAGTAACAACAACGTCAACAACAATAACAACTGGGTGCTGCCACATAGTGCACTTTTGTACACTCTTAAAAGAACATTAACATGATGTTCAGAAATCCCTCACACAGGTTGCATGGTTCAGAGACATCCCACTCCCTCTTATAACGCGTCTACTTTTAAGGATGAAATTTATTCTCCGCAAAATCTTTTTCATCTCCCTCATTCTTGGACCAACTTCATTCTTTCTAATTGGGCCCATCGGAGTAGATCCACCACATCATAGCCAAGGTCCATGTATTTCCTATCATTCATACACAGCTCTTTACAACTGTATCACTCAGGGTCCACTGAGAAATCAGTCGGTGTGGAATGCAAGCGTACGGAAAGCCACCTTTACTCCAATGGCTCTTCAACTCTGTCACCCCCTAAAATGATAAATGAGTTTGTGTGTTGAGTGTTCCTGTCAAATCAAAACATTGATTTCATCAGTGTTAAGGATGCACAAAGAATACATCTGTCACTTTTAATAATTCAATTTTACTTCATATATCACACAAATCTTTAAAGATTATAGTACAGCAACTGTTCCCTGTGGGCTCACTCAAACAAATGAGCAGTGGATTTTGACAATGCTCTCATGTTTTCCGCACAAGTCCCATTATATATATATATTTTTACAAAATTGTGACACGTTAGGTTGCTTGAGACTCTCCAATGGAGGGAGGTGGTGGTACTGAGAGAACCCCAACCCACACTCTGAGAACTTCCATTTTAACCCATTTGATTTGCAGGACCTCTTGAAATAATTATAGTTAAAAAATAGCTTACCACAAAGGGTTGCAGTTTACTTTTTCATTTGGACACTGAAATAGCCAATGCCTAGTCCTGGCAGCTATTTTTTAATTCCTCAAAAAAGGCAAAGGAGCTACTATCAAGCCTTCTTTGTAAAGCTGATGTTGTTTCAGAAGATAATGGACTTCTCCTTGGGGAATTAGTAGGATGTTAATTACAATGATCTCAGACGTCTGACATTTCAAATTAATTCACTTCTGAACTATGCTTGAACAACTTGCCTCTGTCAAATTTTCTGAACATCAGAAGACTCCAAAGTCAACAAAAGGCTGAAATATCCAGTTTTTGATTCAGGATCGTTGGTACCACTTTGAGAAAGATAATCTTCACTTGAGGCCTTATATTCCACAATTCTTGACAGGTCCTGCTACATTTTCAGAAATGCAACCTGCAGGAAAACAAAATGTAGCCCTCAAATTAGCATCTACAAAGTTAAGCTTTAACACATACACACTTATACAGACACCCATCCACAAATGAACAAAACCATTCTCAATAAGTTATAGTCAGATAAACAGTGCAGACAAGTGTTCCAATCACTTAGAAAGAGGAAAGTGTTCTGAAGAAATGGCATTTTCACTTTTATCTCTTCTGACTTCCGAGTGTAGATTGAAATCATAAATTGCACTGCATATAATGTGACATCTGCTACTAACATCAAGCAGGTACAGACATTTTCACTTTATGAAACAAAGAATAAAAAAAAAAGCTCTGTGTTGAGATAGTCAAATTCCTTCCAAAACTTAATGTGCCCTGAAGAATCTCACTGATAGAATCTGGGCATTTAATTCCATGTTTACCCATTTAGTAAATTAATACAATTCCTATGATGAGTTACCCAATTTATGAAATAAATCATTCCCGGCCAAAAATTCAAAGAAATTTTAATCACTAAGATAAAATTATAGGATGAATACAGAAATAAAATCAGCAAAAGGGGATTGCTAATGATTGCATGTCAGTTAGTGTACTGGTTCCGATGGCACTTTTCGAAAGCAGTGCAAAAACATTCTTGTTTGGCTCGCTTTGCAAGCTGGGTTTTAATATGCACGAGGGCAGTTTTTGATAGGATGCTTCTTAGATTTCATCTGTTATGTTCTGCTTCAGTACTACCTGATTTTTTTTTTCAAATAGGGCAGGCAGTAGAAATCTGTATCAATAAATGTCAAAGCAAAGGTGAATTAATTTTATGCATCATTAAGAGATTAGTGAAAACTGAACAAACCCTCCCCCCCCCCAAGAAAAACAGATCTAGGACTACATGAAGGTAGCAGGAAGAGCCTTGTAACATGGAACTTGATCTCCCCCTCCCTGTTTGTAATTTTTGGAACAGTGATGTTTTGCTTTCGGAGATAATTAAAGACATAGTGCTTCTCTGTGGCTCTGATACCAATATTATTCTATTTGCCATGTTAGAAAATTTCATGTTGTCTCGGTTCGTATTAAGATGTCCCACATATCAAGGAAAATAGCAAAGAAGGCAGCTAACTGAAGGCATCCTTTACTCATAGTAGTAGTAGTAGTAGTAGTAGTAGTAATAATAATAATAATAATAATAATAATAATAATAATAATAATAATAATAATAATAATAATAATAATAATAATAGTAAAGTTGGAAGGGACCTTGGAGGTCATCTAGTCCAACCCCCTCCTCAGGCAGGAAACCCTATACCATTTCGGACAAATGGCCGTCCAGTCTCTTCTTAAAAACTTCCAGTGTTGGAGCATTCACCGCTTCTGGAGGCAGGTTGTTCCACTGGTTAATTGTTCTAACTGTCAGGAAGTTTCTCCTTAGTTCTAGGTTGCTTCTCTCCTTGATTAGTTTCCATCCGTTGCTTCTTGTCCTGCCTTCAGGCGCTTTGGAGAATAGCTTGACTCCCTCTTCTTTGTGGCAGCCCCTGAGATATTGGAACACTGCTATCATGTCCCCCCTCGTCCTTCTCTTCATTAAACTAGACATACCCAATTCCAGCAGCCGTTCCTTATATGCTCCAGTCCCCTAATCATCTTTGTTGCTCTTCTCTGTATTCTTTCTAGAGTCTCAACATCTTTTAGTGACAATGAAAGTTAAAAATTACAGGTAACTGCAGAAGCTGATAACATGGGAAGTGCTTTATTCTGGTCTGACCCATTGGTCCATCTAACTCAGCATGCTATGTCAGTGGTGGCGAACCTATGGCACGGGTGCCAGAGGCGGCACTCAGAGCCCTCTCTGTGGGCACGCGTGTCGTCGCCCCAGGCCTTCAGCTGGGTTTTCTAAAACCTTTTCGCTTTAGGCCTCCGCCGCCGTGTGCAAAAAAAAAAAAAAAGGTTCACTCAGTCAATTTCAACTTCTTGCAGGGAAAAAAAAAGATCTTGCAAAGTTGGAATTGATTGATCGAACTTTTTAGTCACACCCAATCTTCCGTTACCATCACAGCCAAGCCCACCCAATGGGCCATGGCCACCCAATTGGCCACACCCACCCGGCACTTGATGATGCATAAGTGGGTTTTGGGTTGCAGTTTGGGCACTCAGTCTCTAAAAGGTTCGCCATCACTGTGCTATGTCTTCAGTTATACGCAGCTAGCGCAAAAGGTCTTTCTGAGCCCTATTTGAAGATGCCTAAGACTGAGCAATGGTTTTCTGCATAGAGAACAGGTGTTCTTTCTTTCTTTTAATGAGCTTACTTATGAATAGACATGCAAATAGATATTCCTGGGGTTTTTTTTCTGTGAAATACAAGCAGGTTCCCCAAAATTCAAACACAGTGAAGGCATTTGAAGCTATTTTTAAGCCAAGAAAATGCCAAGATTTTTAAGTATGCAATGCTTTTGCTACGCCACTGAACATGGATCCTTCTGTTACATGATTTTTTTCAGAATTCTAAATGTCCTTGCATTGTTTTTGCTCGCTGCTTCATGCCACTACATAGATCAACTATTTGTTTGAATTAGCTACATATTTGATTACTGTATTACTGCTCGCAAAAGGAGATCCCCTACTGATATTTACTTGGATTACAATACCATACCTAACCTACATTTTTATTTCCAAACTCAGAATATTAGTTATCAGGCAAGATCCCTTTTATATTGCTTTATCAAGGGAAGATTACTTTTCTCAGCTAGCAATATATGGAATTGTCAAATTAGCAATCATTATTAGGGAGCATTTTGAAAATGCTTAGGAAGAAACCTGCTTTCAACTGTAATGGCATCTTTCACCATGTAATAGCAATAGCAAATGCATTTAGCCTTACATACCACTTCATAGTGCTTTAAAGCCCTCTCTAAGCAATTGACAGAGTCGGTATATTGTCCCCAACAATCTGGGGCAGTTTTATTTTATCGACTTCGGAAGGATGGAAGGCTGAAGGCTGAAGGCAAGCCATCAGAATCGAACTCTTGGCCGTGAGCAGTGAGTTAGCCTGCAATACTGCATTCTAACTACTGCGCCACCATGGCTTCTTTGGCAGATGCTGTAGTTTGTTTAGAAAAGCTGGGAAACAAAAGCTCATTGTCAAGGTTCCAATAGACAAAACCAAGTAAATCAGAACTCCGAGGCCAGAGATTTCCTCAAAGAACATGTTTATTGGTTACATAGTATCGGCACGGTCAAAAGTGAAACCAAGTCTGAAGTTCCCTTCAGAAAGCAACAACATTGCAAAGTTGAACTTCCCACCCCAGACCTATACAATTAGCTACATTCTCCAATAGAAGAGCTTGGCGGGCTTTCTAACTAAATGCTCCAGCCCCTATCTAACTGACAGAAATGACCTTGGTTCCCATGGGACAGTAAAATGTTTAGACTAGTAGAAATCCTCCATCATCCTCCATCTCCCTCCCAATCATGTGGCAACTAAGAACAAAGGAAATGGCTGCAGCCAGGTTCGTTGTAGAGTTGGCACTCATTCTTGATAGCCACTACTTCAAGAAAACAAGGCCTTCCAAATTTTGTGGAATTGGCAACAGAGACGTTAGATACAAGAAATGAATGAGAAGGTTAAAAAAGCTCAAAGTCAAAGGAGAAACCAAAGTTTTTGATGGCAAATAGAATGTCTGGTTTGAAAAAAGCCAACACAGTCCTAGGCTATATTAACAGAGGGATAGAATCAAGTTCATGAGAAGTGATACTATCACTTTATAATGCCTTGGTAAGATCACACTTGGAATACTGCATCCAATTTTGGTCACCACAATATAAAAAAGATATTGAGGCTCTGGAAAGAGTGCAGAGAAGAGCGACAAAGATGATCGGGGGGCTGAAGGCTAAAACATATGAAGAATGCTTGACACAAATTGGGTATATCTAGTCTAGTGAAAAGAAGAACTAGGGGTGACATGATAGCAGTGTTTCATTATTTGAGGGGTTGCTACAAAGAAGAGGGGATCAACTTATTTTCCAAATCACCAGAAGGCAGGACAAGAAGCAATGAATGGAAACTGAACAAAGAGAGAAGCAACCTAGAACTAAGGAGAAATTTCCCGACAGCAAGAAGAGTTAACCAGTGGAACAACTTGCCTTCAGAAGTTGTGGGTGCTCCAACACTGGAGGCTTTTAAGAAGGGACTGGACAACCATTTGTCTAAAATGCTATAGGGTCTCCTGCTTGAGCAGGGGGTTGGACTAGAAGACCTCCAAGGTCCCCTCCAACTCTGTTATTCTTTATATGATAAAAGAAATGGATTTATTTTTCAACACTGCCCTCTTGGCTGCAAAAAAGGCAGCAATTCAATGTGACACATGAAGAACTGACATTAGTCAGAGTTTTTTTTTTTCTCCCCAAAGAAAAAATAAGTTTCCAAAGTGCCTGTGAATTTTAGCTACTTTTTAAAATGTTACTAGCATAGAAGTTTTAATATCAGCCAGGAACAATGATGTTTATTCAGTGACCAACAATCCTCCACATGAGATAATCTGCAGTTATATCAATTCAGGAACATTGTCCTCTCCCCCAGTTTGACAACTGATTTGTCAAGTGAATGGAACAAATCATAATCTTCAAAGGAAAGGGTGACCTCTATGGTGAGAGGAACTACTTTTTGAGGGAAAATGTGTCACCTGAAACATGTTTTCATTGCACACAATAAATCAAAGCAAACATTCCTCCCAGTCTGAAAAAATAATAACTTTTTACAAAATTATCTTCATAAAGTTAAGATAACTTTCTGTGGCTCATCCCAGAATAGGAAAGCTGAAACATAAATGCACATATAAAAAAAATACAGATAAAGCATTCCATTTGTTTTACCAGTCAAGTTCCTCTAAAATAGGCAACATTCCAATACGAACTTGAGAGTTTCTCTACTGAATGCTTGTATGTCACTCTAATTTCAACTTCTGATCTTTCAGGAGACGGAAAAGGAAATCACTACAAAATTCTATTGATTTTTATGCTGCAATAATAACAAGAGAAAAACCTAATTATCACTTGATATACCAGCCCAGAAACCAATTCATCCACCAATTCTTAGTGGGGGTTATTTTTGCTTCCCCCACTGTTTACTACAAAAACTCAAAATAACGGGGTGGGTACCGGTGGAAGACCCTTCAAATTCTTGCTTTAACATGTCAGAAGTTGCAGTATTTGTTATATAGTAAAGATTCTAAGGATGCAATATATATATATATCTTTATATGAGATTTTCCTACTAAGCTCATTCAGATCTATTTCTAATTAGACCTAAGTACCAGTGCAGGAGTCATTTAGTATATTTTGTAAATTCTTGTAAATTCTTTTGTAAATTTCAGCCTGTGTGTGTGTGTGTGTAAAACCCAGTCTATTCCATTGAATCTTGCAGGTATAAAGATACAGACTACAATAAAAGCAAAAAGAAGAGAAATAGAATTAATAGAAATTCTCCAAATGGCCAACAAAAAATTTCAATGCTAGTTAAAACCACGATACAATAATGTTGTTTTAACAGTTTTATGAAATCCCAGGAGAAGGAAATCCTGGCTGGACCTTTGGAGGCCAGGAGTTCCAAGATACAAGAACTGCAACAGAAAAGGCCAGCCATCTGGTCCATGACCTTCTTCCAGTAGTGGGATTCAAATATGTGAACAATCGGTTCTCTATGTAGATGCTGCTTCTGGAAGTCCGTTCTGGGCCTGGGCAATAAAAAATTAGCTACCGGTTCTGCCGAACTGGTGCGAACCAGCTGAATCCCACCACTGCCTCCTTCCCTCAACTAGAGGAGGTCCTTGGGATATTCTTATCAAACATGCAGATTCAACTAGACAACATGATGCTCAATTCAGTTTGTATGAACTAAGTCATCACTCCATATAGCACAGCAAAGTGGATCAGTATTTGGGANAATAATAATAATAATAATAATAATAATAATAATAATAATAATAATAATAATAATAATAATAATAATAATAATAATAATAATAATAAAGTTGGAAGGGACCTTGGAGGTCATCTAGTCCAACCCCCTGCTCAGGCAGGAAACCCTATACCATTTCGGACAAATGGCTGTCCAGTCTCTTCTTAAAAACGTCCAGTGTTGGAGCATTCACCGCTTCTGGAGGCAGGTTGTTCCACTGGTTAATTGTTCTAACTGTCAGGAAGTTTCTCCTTAGTTCTAGGTTGCTTCTCTCCTTGATTAGTTTCCACCCATTACTTCTTGTCCTGCCTTCAGGCGCTTTGGAAAATAGCTTGACTCCCTCTTCTTTGTGGCAGCCCCTGAGATATTGGAACACTGCTATCATGTCCCCCCTCGTCCTTCTCTTCGTTAAACTAGACATACCCAATTCCAGCAGCCGCTCCTTATATGCTCCAGTCCCCTAATCGTCTTTGTTGCTCTTCTCTGTACTCTTTCTAGAGTCTCAACATCTTTTAGTGAAAATGAAAGGCAAAAATTACAGGTAACTACAGAAGCTGATAACATGGGAAGTGCTTTATTCTGGTCTGACCCATTGGTCCATCTAACTCAGCATGCTATGTCTTCAGTTATATGCAGCTAGTACAAAAGCGGCACTGGTCTTTCTGAGCCCTATTTGAAGATGCCTAAGACTGAGCAATGGTTTTCTGCATAGAGAACAGGTGTTCTTTCTTTCTTTTAATGAGCTTACTTATGAATAGACATGCAAATAGATATTCCTGGGGTTTTTTTCTGTGAAATACAAGCAGGTTCCCCAAAATTCAAACACAGTGAAGGCATTTGAAGCTATTTTTGCCTTCAGAAGTAGGGGGTTGGACTAGAAGACCTCCAAGGTCCCCTCCAACTCTGTTATTCTTTATATGATAAAAGAAATGGATTTATTTTTCAACACTGCCCTCTTGGCTGCAAAAAAGGCAGCAATTCAATGTGACACATGAAGAACTGACATTAGTCAGAGTTTTTTTTTTTCTCCCCAAAGAAAAAATAAGTTTCCAAAGTGCCTGTGAATTTTAGCTACTTTTTAAAATGTTACTAGCATAGAAGTTTTAATATCAGCCAGGAACAATGATGTTTATTCAGTAACCAACAATCCTCCACATGAGATAATCTGCAGTTATATCAATTCAGGAACATTGTCCTCTCCCCCAGTTTGACAACTGATTTGTCAAGCGAATGGAACAAATCATAATCTTCAAAGGAAAGGGTGACCTCTATGGTGAGAGGAACTACTTTTTGAGGGAAAATGTGTCACCTGAAACATGTTTTCATTGCACACAATAAATCAAAGCAAACATTCCTCCCAGTCTGAAAAAATAATAACTTTTTACAAAATTATCTTCATAAAGTTAAGATAACTTTCTGTGGCTCATCCCAGAATAGGAAAGCTGAAACATAAATGCACATATAAAAAAAAATACAGATAAAGCATTCCATTTGTTTTACCAGTCAAGTTCCTCTAAAATAGGCAACATTCCAATACGAACTTGAGAGTTTCTCTACTGAATGCTTGTATGTCACTCTAATTTCAACTTCTGATCTTTCAGGAGACGGAAAAGGAAATCACCACAAAATTCTATTGATTTTTATGCTGCAATAATAACAAGAGAAAAACCTAATTATCACTTGATATACCAGCCCAGAAACCAATTCATCCACCAATTCTTAGTGGGGGTTATTTTTGCAGATAAAAATAAAGCACTCTGGGATGTAAGGTAAAAGGCTTTTTTTATTAATTGCTGAGCTTTCGTTAACAAACTGTTAACATCATCAGAGCAAAGGGCTAAATGAGAAGGGGGGGAGAGTAAGCGCATAAATTTACATAACAGTTCTATAACGGTTTTAGTGAGGCATGTGCACATAGCATGCTTAAGAAGCTCTTAAAGGGATAAAGCAGTCAGTCTCAAGACCATTTTCAAAAGTCGCGCTTGTCAGCTGTTTGGTGCGTAGATCCAGTGCGCCTATCAGCTGTTTGGGAATTGGGCTGTAATGTTTGTTTCTTTGAATGTGATAAGTTATATTTCATTGCAGGGGGAAGTTTTGGTCTTGGTCTTAATATTCTGTTGTTACTTAGGTGTTGTGTGTGTATGTTTTGTTGTGTGTGAGTGTCTTGTGAGGTTGCAGGATTTGTGTTTTGGACGTTTGTGTCCTGGATGTTGTGGTCAGGGGGGTTGTTGTTTCTGTGTGTGAGAATATCAGAACGTGGTGTGTTGATTGTGTAAGTTGTCATGGTTGNAAAAAATTAGCTACCGGTTCTGCCGAACTGGTGCGAACCAGCTGAATCCCACCACTGCCTCCTTCCCTCAACTAGAGGAGGTCCTTGGGATATTCTTATCAAACATGCAGATTCAACTAGACAACATGATGCTCAATTCAGTTTGTATGAACTAAGTCATCACTCCATATAGCACAGCAAAGTGGATCAGTATTTGGGAAGATCGGAGCAAGAAAAAAATAAAGACACATCAATCTAAAGACTCATCAATCTAAGACACCCCAAAAGTAGTTTAAAACTCCTTTAAAAAAAAACTGAGGTCTGAGGCTTTATAATTATACTTTATTATTTTCATTTCCAAGTGAGAACTCAAGCAAAACATGTCTCCCACAAAATACTGAAAGACTACAAATAAAACCTGTCTTCTGAAGTATCTTTGAATTTTGCCCTCTTAATTCTGCCAGATACTATGTGTTTTCTTGTGGTTTGGCTAAGGGAAAAGGTAAATGTATGCAATCATCTCCTGGGGGTTTCCTTTCACTTAAAAAGCAGCCTTCGACATCCACAACCCAATGAACTTAATGTGTGCAGCTTTTTAATCCAAACCGGACTGGCCTGACAATACTTTCTGCTCCCAGTTGCAAACTTTCCATGTTTGCATTTTTTGATATAATGGAAACAAAATATTCAATTAGAATTACATCATGAATCCCCAGTTGAATTTCCAAATTGGTCATATTATCCAGTGAATGAACTAAACTGATATTTAAATCAGGAACTTCCCAGCTCATATTCTTCAAAACTATGATTAATTAGTCTCTTGGTAAAGGATTGGGGTTAGAAAAATCCAAACGAAGTTCACATAATTGCTTTAGGAACATGGCAAGAAATTGTACCTGTGAAGGTTTTACCAAATTTTCTCCCTGGGTGTTGCAACCAATCTTAATGAGCAGAAAAGAACAGTCTAAACACCTTCTCAACAAATTCAAGAATGATACTCCTTTGAAGATCACAGGCTACACAACTTTGAATTAAGCTGCCTATCTTACTAATATTAACACTAGGGTTCCATGCTAATTAACATTTTCTAATCTTGATTAACATTAACATGACTTGAACTAAAAACTTCAAAAGGTCCCCAAAGGACTTTCTTACTCTACTTTCCAAGTCATATTGCATATGTCAATTACTGCAAAGATCTACAAGTCATAGCTACTGAAAATCCTATGTTAAATTATCTAAATGGTAGTAAACAAACAGAAGAGTGTGCCTTAGAGCTTGTTAGCATATGAGAAAATTAACTACTGTTCTTTCTCAACTCTGGCAATAGGTTCTGCTACCTTTAATTTTTCTGACACCCTTTGTTTAGGCTCCTCTGTTTATTTGGTCCTTCAGAAGTTTGGCTGCAGAATTCTAGTAATCTTCACATTTTGGAGTTCTTATAAACAATAAGAACAATAAACAATATCAGAATTTAAAATCACTTTATAACTTATATCTGTTACTTCTTGATTTTTACTCATGTTTCCCCGAAAATAAGACCAAGTCTTATATTTGTTTTTGCTCCAAAAGACCCATTAGGGCTTATTTTCAGGTGACATCTTATTTTTTCATGCACAGGAGGCGGCGAGTGCACGGAAGCCGACAATGTCTGACAGCAGCCGTAGCCCACCGGTCCCTTGGCTGGAGCTGGGGCTGTGAAGCCCACGCAGTGCAGGTGAGTAGGAGCACTGCTACCTCTGGGCTGGTCCGTTCTGTCCCGTCTGCTTGCCCACAGACGCAATGGGGCAGATGGGTGTGCGGCATGTCCGGTGGGATGATGCCGCCACGAGGTGAGGTACGGCAGGAGGTGTGGCCTGGCTATGGGGCGCTGAGGTGCGCCGGTGTCAGGAGTGTGGGGCAGATCCATCCCCCGCCACCTGTCTCGCCTCACCTCGTGGCGGTGGCACTGGCCCACCGGATGTGCTGCGTGGCCACCTGTCCTGTTGCAGCTGCAGGCAAGCAAATGGTGGGATAGAACAGGCCAGCTAACCTGCACTGCACAGGCTTCAAAGGCCCAGAGTGCAGCAGCCAAGGGGCCAGTGGGCTGCAGCTGCTGCCAGACACCGTCGGCCCCCGCATGCTCGCCACCTCCTGTGCGTGCGCTGACGGTGTCTCAAGTTCATTGGTTTAAATACAGTATATTTACCTCTCATCCAAAGATGCCCACTTCGGTACGGTATGTACTAATATTTAATTATAATTTATATTATCATTTATTTTAAGTATTAATGTCAATAATATTATTTATTTATATTTAATTATATAATATTATTTTATAATTCAGTATGTCCATCGTGTGTTGCAACGGACATCTGGCTAATGATCTTAATTGGGGTAGGGCTTACATTACAAGCACCCTGAAAAAACATGCTAGGACTTATTTTCTGGTTGGGTCTTATTTTCTGGGAAACACAATAAAATATCATCATGGGTATCATCATGTATATCATGTTTCATTATGTAAATGATGTATCTTGCATTCTGTATATCATTAGTATTATGACATGACTGATGAACATTCATAATGACATAATTGGGACTTCCAAAGGATGCCAATGATTATGACTCTACTTTCTATTGTAAAGGTAGTTTAACATTATTTTATATATATTCTTACTTGACTTTACTTCAGGGTAAAGTGGCACATAATTGCTTTAAACAAATAAGATTACTAGAAAACACCGTGAAATGGGAGCAGGAGATAGGTAAAAATGTAGAGATTACTTATGAACTCCATTAGCAGAAAAGGAAATTTAAATTGGTATAAAATGAAAAAAGTGAGTTAAAGAGCCATTGAGATAACTTTGTAGTAACTATGCAGAAATGGTTATAAAAACAAAAACATGCTTTAAGCTCAAGAAATAAGAGAAAGCTTTAGAAAGAAACAGACTGATCCTGCTTTCAAGATTCAGGTTTCATAGAATGTTATCAATAAAGTACCATTCCAAACTTCTACATCTCTTTCTAATTTGGTCTACCTTGTCTAATAGTAAAGTAGAAAATAAAATTTCAGTCTCAGATGGTTTAAAAGAAAGAATGGGCACCTGACTACACCTTTCAAGCCTTAGAAGGCATCAAAATGTAGGGTGGGGCTCTTAACACAGAAATATTAATTTGGTTTCATATTTCTTAAATATCCTATTTCAACAATTATTTGTTAAGTCCTGAACAGGAAAGCATAAAATCACAGATACTGCTAATATCAAATCTTTTCTCTTTTAAGAAACCATTAAACTTCTGTTATTTTATGCCTAATCAATAGACTTTCTAAAAAAAATGTCCTCTGGCACAGACAAACCTCCAAGTGGCCTCAATGACTCTCAGAAACAGGGCTAACCACCAGATGACTGCTAAGGAATATAAATCCTTCCATTCCCCACCATTCAATCAGAACTGAAGAAGCTTCTTGGAGAAGTGAAATGTCTTCAAGGAAAAACAAAGAAAATTCAGTTGCCTCTTGAAAAACCATGATCTGGATAACTAAGAATCTCCATAGACATTCTAAAAGAAACTAAAATGTGGAATTCATTGAAGCCCATAGAACTTGCTCTTGGTAGCAATATTATGTTTTTAAACAGGATTTAGCTATGTATGGAATGGAGGACACAATTAGAATCTGAAGTTGGCATTACATTTATAAGTCCTCAGCAAAAGTAAGTGTCTGAGTTATGCCCAAACACTTCCTTAATTCTCAGGTATGTCAGTGTAGGGTTTAAGAAAGGGATGTTCATTATATGCAACTCACCTTTATTGTATTGAGTCTGCTACTTTCATGCTTATTTTATGTTATCTCAGATCAAAAAGATGACTTTTTCTTGCAAAGAGAGGTAGGGAGAAATTTCTTTCCCTCTTCCTCTGCCTGAAGGAGTGGAATTCTGTGTCTAGTTTAAAGGAGGGGATGTGGTCTGCCTGAGGTTTTGTCCACTGATGTCATGATGGCTGCGTGTATGATGGAAGTCCAGCATTTTTGCTGAAATGGGTCATCAGTTCTGCTATGCATGAATTAAGCGCTCTGTCTCTCCAACTTTATAGCAACAATTGAGGGCTAATTTAAATAGTCTTATGCTGTTAGACTTGGATTATTTTATCGTGTTTGCATACCATCAATACGTTTTGAAACAAGGTGGATATCTGTATCTGGTACAAATTTAGGCAATCAGAAAGATTTAGAACACTACATCTTTTAGTATGAGACACAGTTTCAATAGCAGGGTATACTATGACTGCCTAATACATACTATGTGGGGCATAAGCTGGAAAATAAATGACTGTCTCAATGTCTGCCTTCTGTATTATCACTGTTTCGTCTTACATTAATTGTTCCTGTGTGGATAGGAATCAACTAATGAGATATAGTTGATTTGATATTGGCTTGAATGATTTTCATGCTTTTTGTGCTGCTGACCAATTCTAGTGCAAATTTCTTCCTTTGCTGCTAATCATCAAATTATATAACATCAAATTATATAACATCATTATGGTATATTCATTACTGGGCTTATTAGGAAAAAAATGGGAAGGGTAGGGGAAAGCTGGACTACATATTTTCATCTGGACTACATATTTTCATCTGAATAGTATTTTGATCAGGGCATGTCAGGACTAAAATAATAATTCCGCAAGAGGGATCTATTTTTCACCTCAGAAAACATAACTGTTCATGTTTATTTTTTTATAACTGGGGTTTCTTAAACTTCGAAAACTCTTAATATTATTAATGGGTATGACCCTCCCCTTATGAATACAATAATAACTTTATTGGAGCTACCTGTGGGTGAGAAAGTAATAGATTAAAATTAAAAATTAAAATGGAATTTATATATCCTAATACTTTTTCAACTTTGTGAACCAGTAGGGGACATGTACAGGCAAAATAAAGCCTGAAGCAAGTTTTGACAGTGCTCCCAGTTTGCCTGTACAAGGATAAACATTTTTTGTAAAACTCTGTGATCCCTAAATTTTTGTGTGATCCTTCAGGGGGTCCCTACTCACTTTGAGAACTTCTGGTATATAAATATGCTCAACTATTTTTGTGCCTATTATGTCTAAACACTGAAAGCACTTTTGTGTGCGGCCTTGAAAAAGAATCCTTTTAGAGATTACCTAAATTTAATAACTCTATGCATATCAAGAGACAAATATAGATGCAAACAGGTGATGAACTTGCAAGCAGAGATTGATACTCATGCCATTGTTGTTAGTTGCGAAGTCGTGTCTGACCCATCGCAACCCCATGGACAACGTTCCTCCAGGCCTTCCTGTCCTCTGCCATCTTCTGGAGTCCATATAAGCTCATGCTTACTGCTTCAGTGACTCCATCCAGCCACCTCATTCTCTGTCGTCCCCTTCTTCTATTGCCCTCAATCTTTCCCAGCATTAGGCTCTTCTCCAGTGAATCCTTCCTTCTCATTAGGTGGCCAAAGTACTTGAGTTTCAACTTCAGGATCTGGCCTTCTAAAGAGCAGTCAGGGTTGATCTCCTCTAGGACTGACCGGTTT
>NW_015386376.1:135799-151871 GCF_001527695.2 Protobothrops mucrosquamatus | reverse complement strand
TCTTGCAGTCCAGGGGATTAGAAATACCTAAATCAAGGAACTTTGGAACTTTTTTTTTCTAAGTTTCCCTTATCTCTATGTAATAGGCAGAAGGAGTAACCCTGAGGAACAGGAGGAAGAGCCACAACCAAGGCAACAATCAGATAAAAGAAATCTGAGTTGGGAGCAGAAATGTAATTTGAGAAAGTTTCTTGGAAAAAGACCCTGCCTTCCCGACTTCTCACGAAAATAAAGGGAGGGAGATATTAAAATCCGCTAAGATTCTATTACTGTGACTTATAATAAAAGTAATTTTAACAGTCATATTTTTGGTTTCTGATCTGGTCTACCTTGAAAAGCTGACAGTAATAGATGACAAAATTGTTTTTATGATGACAGTAGAATTTATTTTTATAAACGTGAAAAAAACCTGCTTTCAAATGTGTATCACATCCCTAGGAACGACGCTAATTTCTAAAATAGGATGTAGCAGATTTCAAAATATACCACTGCAGGATTATTACTGACAGCTTTACTGAATAGTAAAAAAAAAAAAAAAAAAATAGGAAGGAAGGGCCAATTAATTTTAGAACATCTTGTCTTGTGGCTCTATAAGAGATGCAAATCCATTAATTTCACTGTATCTGAAAGTTTAATGACTTTCTGCACCTTTGAAATTCCCTAATTTTCTCCCTTCATCATTTTGATGGGTAGAAAATTTCCGAAAGGGAATATGAGCAAGGAGTTGTTTAAATTTAAAATGATAGAAACCATCTGAGGAGAAGCTGGGTATGCAATTTACTTAGCAAAATTATAGGCAGGAAATAACTGGTAACTTATCTTTGATTGAAATGCGTTCAGGACCTTACCATTTACAACTATTATCTACTGACACCTAGAAGCAATAGACGCAGTGTATTTTACAAGTAATTTTAAATGCCGAATTTCTGCTGCACTTGTTCTAACTGATGTACATTTTTAATAAAACTTATGGAAGCAGGAGGGACAATGCCTAGACCTTTAGCAGCAGGAGTAAATTTAAATTAGTTCATTGCTAGAAGCATAAAGCATTAATGAAATGTACAAGAGAGCTTCTAACAAAATTTGTTTAGTGTAACTAACACATTTTCTTTAAATCCATTACGCATACACTATAGAACCACAGCAAATACTGCACAACCAGAACTGACCTACAGATAGTTCTCACCTGCCAATGGTAATTGGGACCAGGAACTCTGTCACTAAGCGACATGGTCATAAGATGCAACATCATGTGACTGCAATAACTTATGACGGCAAACGTGAATCCCACATAGTCGCAACGTCCATGGTCACATTTTTGCCATTGGTTGACTTCCTTATTGACTTTGTGAGAGCTTCATTTGCAATAAAACTGACAAATGACAAAGACATGACGATGGAATGCTGCAATGTTGTATTTGCCAGGCAATCACTATTGCTAAAGTGACCGCAGGAAGTTGTCTGGTTTCAAGTATTTAGTTATAAATATCTCTCATAACTGTCTAACATAACTTGTCAGGGTCATAATTTCAAGCATTTGCTGAATAAGTGAATGTTAAACAAATACTACCTGTATAAGCATTCGCATTGTTTCGCATAGGAGACCGAAGATGTCAAATGAGCATCATATATATTCACATTCAAAAAGGAATAATGAAAAAGAATTACGTTTAATAATTTAGTAAAGTTACCAATTTTCATTTTTCTTTCTTTCAAAAAATGCCATCTGAAGCTACTTACTCCTCCCTTAAAGTAGGTGTGCTCTCCTTTAATGTTTTCATTAACAGTTTATCAATAGTAACATCTATGCTGTTATCTACTTCTACTGGGATCCTAAAACTAAGGGAATGGAAGAAATAAAAAGTTTACGGGCATATTCTTTTTGGAGTTGGTGGTGTAGGCTTGGCATGAATAATTTTGAAGATTTACTCCCATACATAATAGTTAACAGCACTGTAAACATGAAACAGTTCCATGAAACAGGATTCCCACATGTCGATTTAAAAATATAGGTTTCCAGTTGACAATTTATACTGCTCTTAAATACTGCAAATATCAGTACTTAAGAGCTGCCGTTATTTAATGAAGTTACTTTTTAAGCTTCTCAACAAAAGAATCCCTAATAAGTTATCTACAATTTAGAAATATATTTCAGGGCATAAATAATGAATATCTATTTTGAAAATTATGTATCTGCTCTTAAGATTTCAAATGTATTTATGGTTCTTTGCAAATCCCCCCCCTCCCTTTTATTATCTCTTTTACAAAAACGCCTATGTTTGTTTGATATAATTCTTCAAAACAATTAAAAATTAAGTCCTGTCTTACTTTCAAAGATGGACATTTGAATCAGTTTTAAATTATAAAGAGAAATACAAATTAAAAGCATAATCAGATATTTGCTTAATATCACATTTATAGAAAGCTACCCATCAGCGAACCCAGGTCGTGTGCTCAAAGTCTACCTGAATAAATATATAATTGCTTGTTGACAGAAGGATAACCGGCAAGGAACCAACTTTTCTGCCTGGATACTAATTAGTAAGATTTGGGGGGGGGGGACGTAAATTAAACAAACAAACAAATAAATATTAAAGCCTGATAACATCCCTCGAGAAAAATCTGTCTATGAATCAGGCCCAAGTCAGTATTTATTTTAGAATTTAAAAACAGTTAAATCTTGATGGGCACAATGCGAATTATCTAATGCCAACAGTGGGGAAATGCTTACAAAATGGATAATTTTAGAGGCAATCTTAACTATAGGTTTTTGTTTTAATGAGAATGTCTTCTAATGGAATATATCCTCAAGATACCCTGAAGGAACCCAAATTTGAGCTTAACTGCAGGCTTTACTACTTTGAGGAAAAAAATACAACTGAAAGTACTTTTATTAACTGTGGCAGAAAGAAATGCAACTAGAAACAGAGGATTCATTACAGCCAGTTTACCAGAAAGCCTTATCCAAGCTTTCAAACCTCATTCACATAGCATTCCTCACATTTTCTCTTCTCTTGAGAGGAAATATCGAAATGACAGTGACAGGTAGAGGGAAGTTAAAAGAAAAAAAAATCTGTTTAAAATTTTCAGAAAGTTAATCCAAATGCTGTAGCTTTGCTTTGCAAGGGCAGTGATAATATGCACCGTATTAAAAAGAGCCTCCTTGATAAACTAACACCAAAGAAAGTTACAGTATATAGCTTTTTCTAACAGCTGCATAATATATATCAGTTTGTAGGATATTCACAGTGAGAAGAATCTAAAAGAATATTCAGGTCATAAGTTAAGACAAAACACTGCGATTCCAGCCTCCATCTTTTGATAATGGTGCATCAAAGTCTTTTTCATATGAGTGGTTAAAGCACCAGGCTAGAAACTGGGAGACTGTGAGTTCTAGTCTCACTTTAGGCACAAAGCCAACTGGTGACCTTGGGCCAGTCACTCTCAGTCCTTGATGAAGAGAGAAGCAAACCACTTCCAAAATATTGCTACGAAAACTGAGAGAGGAAGTCGCTAGGAGTCAACACTGACTTGAAGGCACCAAAAAAACCAAAACAAACCAAAACAAAATCCTCATTAAGGAAAAACACAGAACAAGATTGCATCTCTCTCCCGCACCTGAGTTGATATAGTCCTGTTGGCTTTATCTTGCAGTATCAAAATATTAGGTGCAGAGGAAAACCAACACATGATTTTTGAGGGGAAGGTATGCAGATGTTGGGTCAAATATAACTCTAACCCTAACTAACCTTAGCCCTACTTTGGGGCTTTAGCTTCAGGTCAGATTTAATTTTACAAATTATTGTCATGGGATAATTACATCGGAATCTGTCCAGCTATCGTTAAGTGAAGCAAAAACATTGGAAAACTCTTTCCCCAAAAGGTGTTTCAGAATTTTTATACAGATTAAGTAAGAGAAACATTTGCACACATCATTGCAACAGAGACAATGTTGAGAGTAAGACTAATCTCAAGAGAGTTAAGCTAGAAACCATAAGCCAGTGATGGCAAACCTTTTAGAGACCAAGTGCCCAAACTGCAACCTAAAACCTACTTATGCATCGTCAGGTGCCAGGTGGGTGTGGTCCATTGAGTGGATGTGGTCCATTGGGTGGGTGTGGCTGCTGTGGTAACAGCAGACTGGGTGGGACTAAAAAGTTCAATCAATCAATTCCAACTTTGCAAAATCTTTTTTTTTCCTGCGAGAAGTTGAAATTGACCGATTGATTGAACCTTTTTTTTTGTACACGGCAGCAGAGGCCTAAAGTGAAAAGATTTTATAAAACCCAGCTGAAGGCCTAGGACTGGGGCGATGGTGCGCGTGCCCACATAGAGGGCTCTGAGTGCCGCCTCTGGCACCCGTGCCATAGGTTCGCCACCACTGCCATAAGCAATGGAGGGCTTTAGCAAAATGTTGTTTGCAAAAGATTGTGGAGAATCTCCCCCATCTCCAGAGCGGAGCAATTTGAGAGGAATAGATTTCAAGAGGGTAAGCTGTTTGTTCTTCTACACAACGAAAGTAATGTGATCATGCTGGCATTGGGGGAAAAAAGTCAGGCAAAGGAGAGATTGCCTACAGAAAGCGCTTGCTTTTTCTCCCTACCCATCTCTCAGAGCAGAGAGATTGGAGAGAAAGAGATTTCAAGAGAGTACTAGTGAGCTGTTTGCATAGCATGTTCATTGCTCCTAGTCTCGGGTTGTTGGCACAATCACATTCCTTTCAATGAGTAGAAAGGCAACAGCTTACTTTCTTGCAATTCTGCCCTCCAATCTCTCTGTTCTGCAAGGGAGAAAAAGAAAAAACAACTCAAAGTCAGACACAGAACATGTGTTGACTGAAATGGTGATCACATGACCAAGGGATGCTGCAAAGATTGTCAATTGTCGTAAAGGGCCTGTAATGTTATTTTTTCAGCACCCTCACAACTTTGAACAGTTACTGAACCAGTGGTCAGGAAATGAGGACCACCTCTAATCCTCATTTAGCGATCATTCACAGTTACAATGGATGATGAAAAACTTTCCTATCAATCCTCACATTTACAATCTCTGCAGGTCGGCGAAGAAAAGGAAAGCTGAAGTAAGATCAGCACAATTGCGGTTTTACTTAATGGCCTTACTTAACAACCAAGTTGCAGGTCCCGATTGTTAACGAGGTCTATCAGTTTTCAGCACTATATTATTTTTGTTCTGAAAGTTGATTTGAAATTTCATAGCTATCGGTTAAATTTGCTTCATAATTCTATTATACTAATGTTTAAATAAATATTGCACAGCATGTAATTTCTTTGATTTCATGGAGAACAGACAGGTTACATGTGGCTGTCAGAGACAATGTTCTGAGGCACCCAAAGAAAGGACGTAATACACCCAGGCATCTCTTGTACTTCAACAAATACAAGACAGGTATAAATAACATCTCTTCTCCAGCCCAGTACCCTTCATCACATCCAAATTGCTTTTTGGTTTTACAACCATAGCTTGCAGTGTTGTTACCAGGCGCAGTAATATTGCACATTTTCTTTCAGGAAAAAAAAACCTCCACCCATCAACTATGTGTCACTTGGCTTTTCAGAAACAAGATCGTCTCTTGAACTCATCCTGTATGGGATGGTGTTTCAGAAAAGCAGTTTTGTCTCTTAACAAAAAATGGAAATGGGTGAGGGAGAGGGTCACATCCTTTAAAATCTCTAAAAGCTTTAAGCACATTTGCCCATCTATAAAAACCAGACTTCAGTAAAACCTTAGACATATTTACTGGTATGATGTAGGTTTTTTGTTTTTTATGCTTGATAAAGGAGCATAAAACTGCACTGGCCTTGAAAACCCTACCCTATTCTTTTTTTCTGGCAGTCGCAACATTCACGTAATTTTTTTTTAAAATGAGGATACAGGTAGTCTTCGACTTACAACAGTTCATTTAGTGACCGTTCCAAGTAACAACAGCATTGAAAAAAGCGATCTATGACCATTTTTCACACTTAACAACTGTTGTAGCATCCCCTTGGTCACATGGTCAAAATTCAGATACTTGGCAACTGACTCATATTTATGACGGTTGCAGCGTGTTGGGTTTATGTCACCACCTTTTGTGACCTTCCGATAAGCTAAAATCACTGGGAAAACCGGATTCACTTAATAACCGTGTTACTGACTTAACAACTGCAGTGATCCACTTGGCAAGAAAGGTCGTAAAATGGAGCGAAATTCACTTAACAAATGTCTCGCTTAGCAATGCAAATTTTGGGCTCAACTGAGGAGATCGTAAGTACAACTGTATTTATTTTAAAAGTAGAAAAGATGAGATTTTTATAGAAGTTACAGCTACAGTTACTTTATAAACCAGAACACTTCACTAACTGAAAAAAGTTCTGTATGTTAACATTTTGCTCAGAAGCCATGATTTCAAGTCATTTGCAGCAACAGACAACAGAGAAGAAAGCTACGTATAGGGAAAGTTTGCTGCTCCTGGATCTGCATTCAACAGAGAATCAGAGTTGTGAGTTCTGCTGGCACCACACGACACCTTCCTGATCCAAATAACGGTTTAAGACGGTTTACAGCCTGCTAAAGACATCTTTGACTGTTCGACTATGTAGAACTTTTTCTTTATAGGACTCTAAACCGACGTCTTAGAGAAGGAGCCTTATTTCCCGGACGTGAGTGCTCTAATATAAGGTCGAGGAGAGACAATATCCTGAACACGAGCATAGGTCAAACCGGACCCTGGGAACATTCAAGAACAATATAAAAAAAGACTGCCATTCAGATGGCTTTCCAAAAGAAAAATGCTTGCTGATGAAAATGTGTGACCATGATACACTCTTTTCCTTCCTGTTTCTTGGTTTGGGGTTAAGATTTGAACTTGCATTCAGAATCCCCCTCTCCTGGTTTGTTAAATAAGCATTTCGTGAGTTTCCCAGTTGATTATAAAGGGAATGGTGATATGATACCAGGTAGGGTCTTGGAAGTAAAATCAACAAGTATCAACTTGCCCAGGTAGATCAGACAGGAAATATGACCAGCTGAGCTAATTCTAATTTACTGTAAAGCTAGATTAACAGAATCTTGAATATCTGAAAGTACAAATCTTCCACCTTCTCTTTTACAACCAGAGAAGCTAAAGAGGGTCCTTTCTGTGCCTGCTTCTCCATCCTTTATGCAGTTGTGGGCTATGCCAACTCTTATCTGATCCATCCCTAGGCAGCATTTTTTTGCCCTGTGTCTCAAGAGCTTTCTCACTTCCCATTACAACATGCAACAAATGAAGGGGAATGAAAAAGCAGGTGTCCAAACTGAACCAGTTTATTAAGAACATTTTTAAAGCCCTACTTTTGAATCTACACACCCAAACATCATCACGAAGTATCTTCCCAGTTGTTGCTTAATTTCCTTTTTCTAATTCTGTGTCTGTGATGTATTTTATCAAATAACATTTAATTCTGGAATTTCTGTTTACAGTAAATAAAATCTCCAGACATATTTATTAAACTGGTAAGCTTTTCAGAATTAAAAAATGGTTCTGTATAATTAAGCTTTAATGTTTATGACAATATGAGCAAACATATGAAACACAAACAAATTCTGCTGATGTTTTGCTAGAGTTCCCTTGCCTTCTTTGACATCAGGACTACAGAAAACCCAATTAGATAGATTTGATGTTATTGAAATGGCTAGTTTATATTATTTTTTAAAAGTAAAAAGTTGAGGTTCGAAGTTGATACTCTATTGCACCAAAGGAATTCGGAAGTCAATGCCTTTTTCCCCTTTTTTTTCTCCCTCATCTCACTTCTCTACTCCCTTTTCCCTTTCCCATCTTTTCCGATATTTACTTTGTATTTCGATTGTATTGTATATTATAAACTAATAAAACTTTGAATATAAAAAAAAAAAGAAAACCCAAGCAAACAAGAACTCAAGCACAAATCTTTTTTAGATACATCAGACAACTTAACACATTTCTCCTAACACTCCTGTCGGGGAAAAAAGCCAGCATTTCACTTTAGTATCTGTCAGACATTAACTCTGAAGGTTTCAGAGTGAAACAGGGATTGCTGGAATGAAATAGACCATTGATGTTTTTTTTATGGGTATATAAAACTGGGTGTGGGGTAGAAAAAAATGTAATGTCCCAAAGGCTATAATTTTGGTTTCTCTTTAAGTTGTTCATAGCAGAAAATGCACATGTACATTAGCCCTTTCAGGCAAGAAATATAAAGTCAGTGCAGGTAAGGATAGCATGCACGGTGTCACACACACACACACACACACACACATGTGCGTGTGTATAGATGCAACGGATTGTCGTCTCAAAACAGGATCACGAAACGTAATCTCTTTTACAGAATATTAGATATCATCTAAGACACTAGTAAAGAATAGTCCGGTGTTAGATTTGTCTAACTTAACTAAGATTCTCCTTACCGTCATTATAAATACAACTCCAAATATGGATCTATCAAATCCAGCAATTCATTTCACTCCTGAACCATATTTTTTTTCTTTATTATCCAGTTTTTCTTTATTAAAACAAAATCTCCATGTGGTTCTAAAATTGTATTTCTGGAGTAGGATTCTCCAATAGTTTAGAAAAAAAAATCCTGTATTTCCTCTTTGTGGTTTTCAACCTCTTATATGAGACACAGTGATGAAATTGCTTCTTGTGTATTAATTCATGCAGCTTATATATTTCCAAAATAAAATTAGACCCCAAAATGCAATCTGATGTTGTCATTACTATCCAATTTAACAGAATGACTCTAGGAGTGACTTTTCCCCAAGACTATATTCTTTTCCAAATAGCATTCCTATCTGAATCTTGCATTTATTGGAAAAGTTCCTCCCTCAAGACAGCCATGGCCATTTCAGCATTTTATTATGCAAGCGTATGGAGGTACCTGTCCCCCCCTTAAACAATGATACCCAAAGGGCTAAACAGAGTAGAGAATTCTTATTTCTCCTTGAAACAGAAATCACACTGACCTCAGAAAAAAAAAACCAAGAATGTATCTTTTATTATGTGAACCTGGGGTTTTAGCACAATCGGCAACTTATTACCATAAGTAACAGAGCGATATTTGTACATTTGTGCGGGGTTAGTTTGCAAAAGAATTTCCCCAAAGATTGCAGGAGGTAAACTGCTTTTTAAATAAAGTGACAAATGTACTGTAAAGCCTCAAAACTTTTCCTTTACCATCTGCTGCCAGAACTGGGTTGTAAAAAAAAACAAAGTTAAGATGGCATTCTAGTAGGCCCTGTGAAGTTTGGCATCCCAGCAAAATCTGCCCAGAGTTATCTTGAGGTCAGATGGGCAGCCTATAAATTATAAATAATTAAATTAAATAAATTAAATAAATAAATATGTGAGGAAGAGACAGTCCTCTAGCTTGCATGGGGTGTTTACAGAAGCCAGCTAAGGATAGGTATTCACAACAAATGAGGCAGGCCTGAGCTCCGGCAGTGGATAAAGCTCAAGTAAAAAAGTACAGCTTGAATTAACACTCATTTTAAGATTTATTGTCCCAGCTCCTGTTTTTGCTCAAGTAAGGTTTTAAGAAACCTTGAAGAGCCATAGGATTCCTTTGCTCAGCATCGTCTCAGTGCTCCAGCTGACCCTTTTTCCCAAATGTTTAGAAACCCTATCAGGTGATTGAATGGCTACATCCTCCATCTGGGAGAGGGTTCATGGCAGTGGTGGCGAACCTATGGCACACGTGCCAAAGGCGGCACTCGGAGCCCTCTCTGTGGGCACACATGCCATTGCCCCAGCCTTGCCTCCTCCCATGACCCCCTCCTCACCAGCAGCCCCCCTGGAGGAGAGTCACCCCCGAGCGTTGCCCACACGGAGCAGCGCAGCCAAGGAAATGGCAGCCAGGCAGCATAGACAAGACTCTGCCCTCACACCCCATCGCACACAGTTGATGCTGCGGGGCACGGGCAGAGGGCATGGCCGCAATGGTGCTGCTGGGCTGCCTGGGCAATCTGCGGCGGGCCCTGGAGGCAGTGAGTGGCCCTGCGGGCAGGCGGGGCAGGGGCGGGGCAGGAGTGGGGGCGGGGCTAGTTTTTGGGCACTCGGTCTCTAAAAGGTTCGCCATCACTGGTTTATGGCTTCCCTAAAATAGAGGAAATGGAGTTGGGCATTCCCCCTGAAGAGAAATAAGCTGAGGTTCATCATACTCTGTCAGAGCCGTGCTTGGCTCCCTGACTTTGGGACCCCTAGGAATACAATAACAAGTAGTAAAAGTAAAGGTAAACTTTCCCCTTTCCAGTCCTATCTGACTCTAGGGAGCAATGCTGATCTCCATTTCCTAGCGGAGGGAGCCAGTGTTGTCCAAAAATATTTCTATGGTCATGTTACCAGCATGACTATACACCAAGGCACAGGGAATGCTGTTACCTTCCCACTGAAGTGGTACCTATTTATCTACTCATATTTGCATGCTTTCAAACTGCTAGATGGGCAGGAGCTGGGACAGGTAACGGGAGCTCACCCTGTCACGGAGCGCTTGGGTCATGAATCCGGACTGTCAGCTTTCCAGATGATAGGTTCAGTGTATTTAACCACTGAGCCATTGCAGTAACATACAAGCAGCATGTCAACAAAACTGCACTTGGGAGCTTCCCCCCCCCCAAGTGCAAGGATCGCTGCATCATATTATTAAATTGGGTTAAATTGATAAGTAGAAATACTAGTTACGGCTAGTGGCTAAATGGCTAAAATGTGGCAGCTAAGTCTCTCTGGTTAAAAAATATGCCCACAAGCATGATGAATTCGCTGGATTTTGAAATTTCATCCATTTATGAAGTAGATAGAACAGAAAGGAATTCTAGAGCTTTGGAAATTTATCTTCCAGAAGCACATTCCAGGACAATGCTGTATGACTGATGATGGCAAGGATCACGCAAAGGCCAGAGAAGATTGATTATCTAGAACAGGGGTTCCCAACCGGGGGTGCGAGACAATATTCCAGGGGTTGCGAAAACTTGGGTTTTCAAAATTATAGTGTATATGCATAATTCATTGCCGTTATTTTGAACTTTTGTAAGGGGTGCGAGAATATATCAGAAGCGTTCTAGGGGTGCAGCAGGGTATAGAAAAGGTTGGGAGCCGCTGATCTAGAAGCCCCCCACACCTCTTGTAGAAAGGAGGAAAAAATATAACAAAAAATGCAACTTTTCAGTAACTTAAATATGTGAATACAATACTATCTTCAGTTTCACATATTAGCTTCCATTTTGTGCATACAAATGGATAAAAATGATTTATTCAAACCATAATTGGGTACTAAATGAAGAGAGCAAAGAAAGGTCAATGAAACATCTGATATTCTTAACTATTCATTTGGATAAAGATCTAGATCCCAAAGCTTATTCTTGCAATGTTAAAATATTACATGAAAGAGTATAATTTCTTTACCTGGAAAGAATTCATCCAGCGAAGAGAAGGAGGCAACGAAGCATTACTCTGAGACAGTATCAATAGAAGTTCCAAACAGGTTTTTGACGGAAATGTGAGAGAAGAGACTCCAATATCTTCTCTCCATGCATCAACAAGACTGGAATGAAATAAGAATTCTGTTACCTGTGAATGTAATACGCAGGGATTTTTAAACTTTCAATAAGTGGAAAACAATAAACTTTGCTTATAAGCAGGTTTAGCTACACAGAAATGGAGCAATGGATAGTGTTATAATCTTATTCAATTACCTAAGCGGTTGGCATGTGATCATGAATGCCTAATGAGATATTTCTGTATTCCATTTACAGTAGTAGCCAGCTAAATGCACTGAAGACTCTTAAGACATATCAGAAGGTGTTACTCCTGGCATTCCCAGTGCAATCCTGGTTTCTGTCATGATCCTTTCTCCATCTGTTCTTTTATACAAAAATAGAACCTAGCATTCTTCATGGGATATCTTTATTTACAAGGATGCTCCTTGAACTCATAATTTTCTTAGGAAAAAAAATGGGTATCTATTCCACTTGCTTCAGAATGTTCCTATCTATCCAGAAAAAATGTACCAAAAAACAAAACAAAACAGAAACCCGGGGCTCAAACAGAACATAGTACATGACAAGTAATTTTTTAAGAAGGCCCATTATGCATTCCCAAATGTTGCTAGGAGTCATGCGGTATATAAATTATTATGGATGGCCATACAATCAATCGGATGTTTAGATTGGATTTGACATTTCTTTTAATCTACCTATCAAGTCCTTCCCAAGGACCTAAGGCAGGGGTAGGCAACCTTGGCTCTTGTATGACTCATGGACTTCAACTCCCAGAATTCCTTTTATGACTCATGGACTTCAACTCCCAGAATTTTGGGAGTTGAAGTCCACAAGTCATAAAAGAGCCAAGGTTGCCTACCCCTGACCTAGGGATAGGCAGATGCTGTTGTTTGATGGTATTAAAATACCATTGCAGGATGTAAACTTTTCCCAGTGAGGATGCCTTTTGCAATTCACTGATAGTGATTTTGTTAATGCTGATGGTATTCAAGTGGTGCTCCAGAGATTGCACCCAAGGCACCTACTACTAGTGATACTATCTTTGTTTTTTTGTTTTTTGTTTTTTTGGAACAGTTGTTCTACTTCTATTTGTAAGTCCTTATTCTTTGTAATTTTCTGCACTTCTTTTTCCACTGTTTTGCTGTCTTCAGATATTGAATGTCCACCATCCAGACTTTCTTTGGCTTTCTTATCAACAACTGTTAAGTCTGGGATATTGTGTAGCAGATGTTTGTCTGTTTGAATTCTAAACTCCAAGAGCATTTTGGTTTCTTAATTTTATATTACTTTATCTATGTTATGGTTGCGCCAGTTCTTGCTTGCAGGCAAGTGGTACTTTCTTGCAGATATTCCAGTGTACCATTGTTGCTACTTTGTCATGCCATTGCTTGTACTTAGTCTGTGTGATGTTCTTGCAGCAACTAATTAGGTAGTTCATTGTGCCTTCTTTGTGCAGAGGGAACATTTGCTGCCTGTTGCTGTCTTCTCAATTCTGGCTTTGCATACATTTCTTTTTAAGGCTTGGTCTTGTGCAGAATTGGTCCTTCTGTCTCTTCTCATATTTAAGTGATTGTCCACTAGGATTCCAAGATCCCTCTCACAGTTATTACAATTGAGCAAGGTACCACCTATACTGTACCTGTGCATTTGATTTTTCTTGTCTAAATGTAGAACCTTACTTTTTTCACCATTGAATTTTATTTTGTTAGATAGTGCCCAATATTCAAGTCTGTCAAGATCCTTCTCTATCTTAAGTTTCTCTTCTGGAGTGTTGGCTATTCCTGCAAATTTGATGAGTTCCCCATCTATCCCCTCATCCAAATCATTGATGAAGATGTGGAAGAGCACTGGGCCCAGAATAGAGCCCTGAAATACCCCACTACACACTTCCCTCCATGTAGATGCAGTTCCATTGAGGACCACCACACTGAATATGGCCAGCTACGAATCCATCTGGTGGTGATGCTGTCTAACCCACATTTTTCTATCTTATCAAGTCGTAGGTTGTGGTCTACTTTATCAAATGCTTTACTGAAGTCCAAGTAAATTATATCCACAACATTCCTCTAGTCGACTAATTTTGTCACCTTGTCAAAGAATGCAATAAGATTTGTCTGGCATGATCTGTTTTTGACAAACCCATGTTGGCTTTTGGTTATGGCTTTGTTTGCCTCTAGGTGTTCACTGATTCGTTGTTTGATTATCTTTTCCAGAATCTTCCGAGGTATTTAGGTCAAGCTGATAGGTCTGTAGTTTCCTGGATCCATTTTTTTCCTTTTTTGAAGATGGGAACTACATCAGCTCTTTTCCAGTCCTCTGGTAGTTCCCCAGTGCTCCAGAATCTTTGAAAGATATAGTTCAGTGGTAATGAGATCACATCTGCCAGTTCCTTCAGAAACGTGGGGTGTAATCCATCTGGTCCTGGTGATTTGAACTCATCTAGGGTGGACAGGTGCTCACTTACCGTTTGCTTGCCTATCTTAACTTGTGTTTCTAATCTGTTTTTTACAGTACTGTTTTTGATAGGTTGGACTGTTTTTTCCCTTTGTGTAAAGACAGTTCCAAAAAAACAAATTAAGTAGTTCTGTCACCTTCTTGCCACTTTCTCCCACTAATGGACCAATCATTTCCTTAACTTTTTTCTTGTTTTTTACATCTTGAAGGAAGCTTTTTTTTGTTTTTTACATCTTGAAAGAAGCTTTTTGACTTTTGTCGCAAGCCTTAGTTCATTTTGAGCCCTAGCTTTCCTCACTTCATATTTGCAGCTTGGGCTATTTGCTGATATTCTGCCTTAGTTATATGCCCCTCTTTCCACTGTTTATACTTGTCCTTTTTGCCTTTCAATTTTGTTAAAATTCGTATGTTAATAAAGGCCCCAAAGTACTGAATGGAGAACAGAGCAATAACAAGTGATAAATCTAGAACATAAAAGGGAAGCAAATCAAAGGCGTGTTAGGAAGTGTTTGTCACTATGTGGGACAATGATAGGTTGGTTAAAAGAATGGCACATCTTGATAAAGTAACCTGTTGGTTTTCATCTTGTAGATAATAGCATTCTTTTGTATTTCAAGCATATAATTATTACGCCATAATTGTGTATAGGATGAAATGCCATAGCTAAGAAACAGGTAGGAACAGAAATCCATGGTTTGGGTTTCAACACAAATATTGAGGAGAGGAGAGGAGAGTGGTCCAGTTACCTAACTAATTTGAACTTGGATTTCTCTGGTGCCAACCCAAATCTTCATCATTATACTTTTTGCTTGACCAACAGGTTTGATAAAATATGCTGTTGTTCTTGTTATTTTAACCACTGTATCTTAATTCTTGCCAGCTGACAGGGTAAAAATGATGCTTGCTCTGATGGAGTATGCAATAAAAAGCAGCTTCCAAGTATCCTTGAGGTTTACATGAATTTATATGCTGAACCATTTGATTAAAAATATGTTTGTATTCACCATACTTGGGGCAACATACAGTCCCTGCAGAGTGACGCATGATGACAAATCTCACTTCTTTCAACAGCAGCTCATTATACAACCTTCTGAAGCATGCACTGATGAATAAAGCCCCATTATGGTGGGATGTCAAGAGATTAAAACCGAAAACGTATCAACACTTCTGCCTCTGTTAAAAATAAGCTAACGCTGACTTTATGAAATTCATCTCCCTTGGAGAAGTGTCTAGCCCGGAGGGGTTGCTAACAATAGTGCAATATTATGAATGTTAATTACTACTACAAAAGAGTGAGCATACTTTCAAACTTTTCAGAAAAGAAATCCAGGCTGGTGGATTTAAACAAACGAGAATCCCCAGGTAAATGGAGGAAGATGGAGAAAATGCCGGACATGATGGAAGTTCCCCATTTATCCTGCTGGGAAGTTGGAAGTATAAATCAAATTAGATTTTATGAAAGCTTTCCTTGTGAAACAGTCCCCCCCTCCCACTCCTCTGGGGTTCAGATGGCCCCAACCCAGTTGGCAAGAAAAATCTAGTTCTTCCCTCTGGCTTCAAAGTCGGAATGCTAGAGGAACCCTTTGTGTGTGTTTTGTCCTGCACTGTTCAACTGTTTTGATGAGTTGATTATTTTTATTGGTCATCTTTGTTGGCTTTCTTTTTTGTTGCTGTTTTCATATGTAGGTTTCTGTTTTTATGTTTTGTTACTCACCCAGGGTTACTTGATTAAGATGGGAGAGGAGAGGGAAAGTTTGCAAACTAAATAAATAAAATAAAGGAGAATAATAATTAATCATTAATTAATTGATAATTTAAGGAGAAACTTCCTAACAGTGAGGACAATTAACCAGTGGATCAGCTTGCCGTCAGAAGCTGTGGGTGCTTCATGACTGGAGGTTTTTAAGAAGAGACTGGACAGTCACTTGTCTGAAATGGTATAGGGACTCCTGCTTGAGCAGGGGGGGCTGGACTAGAAGACCTCCAGGGTCCCTTCCAGCATTATTCTGATTAAATCAATGGGTCAAAATGACAATAATAATAATAATAATAATAATAATAATAATAATAATAATAATAATAATAATAATAATAATAATAATAATAA
>NW_015386376.1:118001-135214 GCF_001527695.2 Protobothrops mucrosquamatus | reverse complement strand
ATTGAATTTCATTTTGTTAGATAGTGCCCAGTGTTCAAGTCTGTCCAGATCCTTCTGTATCTTAAGCCTGTCTTCTGGAGTGTTGGCTATTCCTGCCAGCTTGGTGTCGTCTGCAAATTTGATGAGTTCCCCATCTATCCCCTCATCCAAATCGTTGATGAAGATGTTGAAGAGCACTGGGCCCAGAACAGAGCCTTGGAGCACCCCACTACACACTTCCCTCCATGTAGATGTGGTTCCATTGAGGACCACTCTCTGAGTACGGCCGGTCAGCCAGCTACGGATCCATCTGGTGGTGATGCTGTCTACCCCACATTTTTCTATCTTGTCAAGTAGTAGGTTGTGATGTACTTTATCAAATGCCTTACTGAAGTCCAAGTAAATTATATCCACAGCATTCCTCTCATCCACTAATTTCTGAGGAAGATATAAAGCTGATATAAATCATAAAGATATAATTTATATGAAGCTTCTCAAAGAGAGAAACCTAGAATTAAGGAGAAATTTCTTGTCAGTGATAACAATTCACTAGTGGAACAGCTTGCCTCCAGAAGTTACGGGTGCTCCATCACTGGAAGTTTTTAAGAAGAGATTGGACTTCCATTTGTCCAGAATGGTATAGGGTCTGCTTCTTGAGCAAGAGATTGGACTAGAAGACCTTCAAGGTCCCTTCCAACTCTTATTCTGTAATAAATATATAATTTTATAAAGGTATAAAATTCAGAACTGCTACAACACTTGGTCTTCTTCTCAGGCAGAGAGAGAGGAAACGAATCTGATAGTCCTTTAAATTGAGTTGAAAGCTAAATTTGAGGGTAGACGAAATAAAAAAGTTTTCTTAATATTCAAAGTCAAAAAAAAGTTCTGAGGGATGTAAAAGATTAGTCCCTATTTGGAGAAAATTGAACTGAGTGAATAGTAAGGGAAAGTTTTGAATTAGCTTCAAACATTCTAATGGGGCACTACCTTTAGGAAAATAGGAGCAGCAGCAGGAGAAGGAAATGAGGACACAACGAAACTACACTGAACACTGATTGATACAGACACATCATCTAAATTCAGCCTGTGAAATAGAAAGAAAACTCAGATGGCTGAGTGGAACAGTGGAATAGAACAGAGACCTGGCCTATCCTGAAATAAAATAAGGAAGGACACAGAACCTAATTAAACCTAAAATCATTCATGGATGAACAAAAAGTAGCCCGTGTGAATATATACAATTGATGGCTAACAAACAGCTTAATAGAAAGGCTTACTTTGCAGTATGATGTGATTTACAAATATTACTACATGAAAAGAAGGTCACACCAGAATGAAGACTGTGGTGAGATAATTCCATTCCAGACCAGCACTAGTATATCAATGAAAAACAGAATGGCTGGAAGGACATGAGTAATGAGACCCAGCAGTCAAAAAACTGCTCATTCTAATGGATGAAAGTACTGGAAGGCCAGTGTCTGGAGATAACATTCCTGGGATTAGAAAACATCGCATGTCTCAACCTCTCCCTTCCAAACAGGGAGTAAAATTGTGACAATGCTCAAATTTAAATTAAGTGAAAATTACTGGTCAGAATCTAATCTAATGTTCTGCTTAATGCTATAAGGAGAGAGAGAAAGGGGGGCTAATTAATTTAGCCCTTTCTCTCCAATGATGTACTTTAGCTCCTAATATTTTCTCACTGGCTTTCATTTTGACAGCTGGGAAATATGTACGATTGGCCATTTACTCTTTTTTTTCATCTGCGGCCAAGTGTAAATGGCTTGATCACCTTACAGTCTTTGCAACGTTAATTATTTTTTGAGTAGGGATAATTAGGCAAGTGGTAAGTTTGAATTCTATTGGTGTAACCTGCAACTGAACGATGGTTGGGTAATCAAAAGTAGCTCTTTGCTGGTTGGAGTGATGGATGAATAAGAGTGAGTGGGGAAGAGTGATCAACAGTTCACTTAAAAGTGAACGGGCCAAAGACCTATATAAATGTTGTGTGTTAGAATCTAAGCAGATATTGGACATAATGTATTAACTGGGAGAGAGCATGCTTCCTACCATAAGATTTACTGAAATTCTGCTCAGATATCAGTGGTGACTTATCTATTCTGGTTCTACAGTGTCATGGTCTAAGGGCAGGAATAGTCTTGTCACTTGTCCTTCTGGTGGTATTGATGTTCACCTAAGCCAGTGGTTCTCAACCTTTTTAATGCCGCGACCCCCAACCGGTCGTAAGTCGAGGACTAAACCGGTCGTAAGTCGAGGACTAAACCAGTCGTAAGTCGAGGACTANGTGGTTCCGCCCCCTGCGCCGGCCGAGGCATAGCTGGCAAGCGGCAGAGACGGAGCAGGCCGACCACCAGCTGGCCCAGCTCAAGGGAGGTAAGGCACCCGCCGGAAAAGGGGGAAAAAATGGCGGACAGCCTTGCTTGGCGACCCCCGTGAAATGGTCGATCGACCCCAAATGGGGTCGCGACCCATAGGTTGAGAACTGCTGACCTAAGCACTATGGGAACAGGAGCAGGATTCAGAGATTGTAATTAGATTAAAATTGGTGAGTGAGATCAAATAACTGTTCCATTTGTTATTCTGATTTCACGCTCCTACCTTGTCCAACTCTACCCTAATCTGATGAGCATGAAACCTCCCTAGAACAGCAGAATAATAGGATTCATTCCCAGTAACCCCAATTTGGACATCACTCTGTTTATCCCATTAAGAAAGCAGTATAATCAATTGTCAATATTAGCAGGCACTTATGCTGAAATTGGTGGCCCTTTTATTAAATTGCAACCTATTCAATAAACCTACGTAGTTGTTGAAAGATATTGTATTGCCTGCTGCAGTTACTATGTCCATTGGAGAGTGAGACAAATCCCAAACTGGTTTAGGATTAGCCAAACCAACAAACCAAGCTGAGCAATGAAATTATTAGGACAAGAGCTGCATTTCAAAACAAGGGTGTGTTCTACTTTTAAATAGAATGTATCAGGTTTACTCCTTTTTGTGTTGGAAAATATATTTCTTTTTAGTTTGTCTTTTGTCAGCCATCCAATAAGGTGCTTTTTTCATCAGGATACTAATCTGATTTTCTTGAGAGGCAGTAGTCTTTTCCAAATACAATATCATTTGAATATGCAGGAAAAAAAATCTCAAAGGGCATTCCTTTTTTATTTATTAGATTGTTTTCAAGCAAAAAAGTTACGTCTTATTAATCTAGAAATAACTTTAGCATTTTAAACTATGCTGTCACAATTAAACACTTACCTTGGCAAAATACACTTAAGCATACCTAAAAAGAAATGTTCTCTTTGATTTCAAATACTCTCTTATCAATTTTTCCCCCTACAACAATAGTGCTGCCTCGAACTAGCTTTACTTTACCCACCTAAACACAGACAAAAGTTTTTGTCTTTAATAAGAACTTAAAACAAATAATCCCAAATCCCAGTGGGTCTTGTTAAAGTCACCTCATAAAATTTTTACACTCTTGTATGACTTTGGAGAGGGAAATGTTGACCCAGCAGTTTGAGCTCACACTGACTAATGTCGCCTTGGGGAAGAGATTGTCAAAATTCATGTGCTTCGCTATTTGAAATGGATATAAAGCAGCCAATTATGATACATCACTGCAAACAGTAGCTAATGACAGATGATTTTTTTTCAGATATAATAATCTAGTTTTCAAGTAAACAAAATTATAAAGGCAGCCCAACGATCAGGAATCTTAGCTGCTTACCTAATAAAAACCACAATCAAATCAGTATCGTGGTTTTAGATTCTGGGAGGCGCAAATCTGTGTAGTTCTCTTGTTTAGCCCAGTGATAGATTGTTGTTGTTGTTAATTGCGAAGTCGTGTCCGACCCATCGCGACCCCATGGACAACGTTCCTCCAGGTCTTCCTGTCCTCTACCGTCTTCTGGAGTCCATTTAAGCTCACGCCTTCTGCTTCAGTGACTCCATCCAGCCACCTCATTCTCTGTCGTCCCTTTCTTCTATTGCCCTCAATCTTTCCCAGCATTAGGCCCTTCTCCAGTGAGTCCTTCCTTCTCGTTAGGTGGCCAAAGTATTTGAGTTTCAACTTCAGGATCTGGCCTTCTAAAGAGCAGTCGGGATTGATCTCTTCTAGGACTGACTGGTTTGATCGCCTTGCAGTCCAAGGGACTCGCAGGAGTCTTCTCCAGCACCATAGTTCAAAGGCCTCAATTCTTTGTCGCTCAGCCTTTCTTATGGTCCAACTTTCACATCCATACATTGCAACTGGGAAAACCATGGCCCTAACTATACGCACTTTTGTCAGCAGGGCGATGTCTCTGCTTCTTAGTATGCTATCTAGATTTGCCATACCTTTCCTCCCCAGGAGCAAGCGTCCTTTAATTTCTTGGCTGCAGTCCCCATCTGAGGTGATCTTGGAGCCCAGGATAGATTACAGAAAGCCAAAAGGTCAGCAATTTCATTTAGGGACTGAACTATTAGAAACTGCAGATGGAGAGGGGGAGCATTTCAATTCTCCCCATCATACAAACTGTATTGTGTAGAAACTACTAACTCTAAAGGAGACGGTCTCAGCACCAAAAACTTCTGCAAAATTCTGTAAGATGTTATGGTTAAACTGCTTACAGTAGCTACAGCTCTTGTACTATGGTCACCTTTAACGTTCTGCACTACATTACATCTGTTAGCTACCAGTTCATCCTAACAATTCAGTTAAAAGAACAACAGAATAACAGAGTTGGAAGGGAGGTCTTCTAGTCCAACCCCCCTGCCCAAGCAGAAACCCTATACCAGTGATGGCGAACCTTTTAGAGATCGAGTGCCCAAACTGCAACCCAAAACCCACTTATGCATCGTCGAGTGCCGGGTGAGTGTGGCCCACTGGCCGGGTGTGGCCCAGTGGCTGGGCGTGGCTGCAGTGGTAACAGCAGATTGGGCGGGACTAAAAAGTTCAATCAATCAATTCCAATTTTGCAAGATCTTTTTTTTTCCCGTGAGAAGTTGAAATTGACTGACTGAACCTTTTTTTTTTTTTTTGCACATGGCGGCGGAGGCCTAAAGCGAAAAGGTTTTATAAAACCCAGATGAAGGCCTAGGACTGGAGCGACAGCGCGTGTGCCCACAAAGAGGGCTCTGAGTGCCGCCTCTGGCACCCGTGCCATAGGTTCGCCACCTATACCATTTCAGACAAATAGTTGTCCAATCTCTTCTTAAAAACCTCCAGTGTTGGAGTACCCACAACTTCTGGAGGCAAGTCGTTCCACTGATTACATGTAGTCCTCGAGTTACGAGTGTAATGGAGCCTGCCCATTCCACTCGTAACTTGAAAACTCGTAGAGTGAATCTTGTTCGAGGTATGAGATCACTCCCTTGCTCATTAAAACACACGTGACTCGTTAAGCGAACATGAGGTATCTCAGGGTGGGGAAGGCCATGGAGGGCTTAGTGCTGTAACAGGCCCCCAAAGCCTCCCCCACCCACTAAGATACCGCATGCTTCCTCCTCCCTTCCTGCCGCGCCAGACTCACCTGGAAAAGATCTGTCTCCTCTTTGCCGCGGTTACTGCTGCTGCCTGGATTTGAGGCTGGGGAATGCTTCCGCGACACCCCCACGGCCCAATCTGGGCTCCGGAGGCCTTTTCCAGGCTGCTGCCTCCCGGATTTGAGGTTGGGGAATTCTTCCGCAGCCACCCTGTGGCCCAATCGAGCCTGGAAAAGGCTCCCGGAGCCTGGATCCAGCCTCTGGAGGCATATGGAATAGTCCCCGAGCTTCAGTTCTATTCTCAGGCTTCAAGTACCATGAGATCACACAAGATCAGTAGTGCGAGATCTCGCCCCACTGATCTCATGTGATCTTGCATTACTTCAGGCCTCCATTCTCTGCGAACACCGAAGGCCTGGAGCAGCCAAGAAAGCGAAGGATCTCGATCTTCGCAGGTTGAGTATTGAAGGCCTGGTGCCTAGGGAAACCCAGGGCGGGGATGGGGAGGGAGGGAATAATCAGGGTGAATGTTGCAGAGCCACTGCGGTCGCTCGTAAGGGCGAACGACTACCGTGGTGCTGCAATATTCATAACTTCGGGACTTGCTCGTAAGCACTAGGGGGCGCTCATCACATAACTTTGAACGAGCGTTAAGTGAACGCTCGTAACTCTGGGATTACCTGTAATTGTTCTAACTGTCAGGTAGGATGATGATGATTAATCATCTATTTATTTGATTTATATCCTGCCTTTCTAATCAGAAGCACTATGACCACTGACCATTTCAGCTAAGGTTAATGGGAGCAAAACTCTAATACATATAGTCTTTGACTTATGACAACTGAGCCCAGAAATATGGTCATATCTCAGTTCAGTCATTAAACGAATCACCTTATGATGAGGCCCAATTTTATGACTTTTTTGTGCTAGTTGTTAAACAAACATTACGGTCATTAAGTGAAGCCATTATACCCAATGGATGTTTATTTGCAAGAAACTGGAAATGGAGAAATCATTCCACTGGAGCTGGTTTGTGATCAATAAAACAACAGGTTATTAATTTTAATGGATCTTGTGTACTTTGACTGTCCGTCTTCTAGATGTATTTATTTCTATTTTTAGCCTGTCTGTTAGACCGTCCTGGCTTGTGTCCCAAACAAAACGCCAGCAGACAGGAACGGCAAACCAACAACACGTTTATTCAATGTTGAAGTAAAGTTAGCTCTGGGAGTTGCTTTCCCGCAGCGTGCTTTGTACCCCTCCGCCCCGCCCATCCCGGGCCCGCCCCGCCTAATACCTCCCCCATAGTCAGCCAGTTCCTCCAGTGGAAACACCTGGGGATTGTCAGGCCCAGCGTCCTTTCAGCGTTTGTTCAGCTACTCGCCGCCCATCGGCCCCCCGCCCCCTTCAGATCCCATTCAGCTGCTTGCTGCCCCGACGATGTCCCACCGGCCCCGCCCCTTCAGGCCCCGTTCAGCTGCTCGCCCCATGCATCGGCGGCCAGACCGCGGCTCGGCGCCGCCCGATGACGTCCTGATGCTGTCGTCCCCGTTCCGCTGCTCGCCCCACGCATCAGCGGGCAGGCGCCGTCCGCCCGTCAGACCGCAGCCCGGTGCCGCCCGATGACGTCCTGATGCTGTCGTCCCGACGGCCGGGAACCGGAGGGAGCAGCAGACACCATGCGGCACCGGAGCAGCCAGAGGGGACGGGACGCTAGAGGGTGAGGGTACGAGCTTCCTCCGGTCCGGTACAGCGTGCGGCGACGGGGCAAGCAGAAGGGGACGGGACGCCAGAGGGTGTGGGTACGAGCTTCCTCCGGTCGGGTGCAGCGAGGTGGGGCGGCGATTCCAGGCCTGACATTCGGCTCCCCCTACCACGGGTCTCCCTGGAACGAAGCGGCAGAGGATTAGCGATCCGTACGGACTATGGCGGCCTACCTGTGGGTGGCCCACCGGGCTTATGGGGGAACTGCCTATGGTAGTACTGGAGCAGTTTGGGCGCAGAGATGTCCTCCTCCCGCACCCAGGAGGCCTCGGAGAGGGGATACCCCTTCCATAGGACGAGGTAGGATACCCCACCGCGCCGCTCCCGCGAATCTAGGATCTCTTGGACCTCATACTGTCCGGGTGACACCTCGCCAGGACCCTGGTGACCGGGTGCCTTCCGTGCGGGCTTTAGCAGGCTGGCATGGAAGACAGGGTGTATCCTACCTAGAAGCCTCGGTAAGCGGAGCCGTACCGTGACTGGATTGATAATCTGGGCTATCTGGAAGGGCCCAATGAACTTTGGGGCCAATTTCTTACACGGTACTTGCAATTTGATGTACTTTGTGGACAGGAAGACATAGTCGCCTACCCGGAACGGAAGCTGCTGTTTGCGTTTCCTGTCCGCCTGCTCCTTGGCCCCCTCCCTTGCCTTCCTCAGTGCTTGTTGCACTGTATCCCATACCCCCCCCACCTGGGTGAGCCATGCATCTGCCGTATAGGGTGGGCTACCCTGTGGTTGGCATTCAGGTATGGGTACAAACTCCCGCCCGTGTACCACTTTGAAGGGGGTGAAGCCAGTGCTGCTGTGCACGGCGTTATTGTAGGCTACCTCGGCGAATGTTACAAGGTCGACCCAGTCGTGCTGTTGGTATGACACGTAACTCCGTAGGTACCTCTCAACAGCGGCGTTGGCCCTTTCAGCTGCCCCATTGGTGCTTGGGTGGTAAGCCGAACTAAGGCCTTGGCTCGCCCCGAGAAACCTGACAAACTCCCGCCAAAATCGGGCTGTAAACTGCACCCCTCGATCCGATATAATACGTCGTGGGGCCCCGTGTAAGCGGTAAACATGGGTTAAGAACAACTTTGCTAGCCTCCTCGCTGATGGTAGCCCCTTACAGGGAATGAAATGGGCCTGTTTGGAGAACAGGTCCACCACTGTCCATATCACCGTGTAACCCCTGACCTCAGGCAATTCAACTATGAAGTCCATGGCAATATCTTGCCAAGGCTGCTCTGGGTCAGCTACACTTTGGAGCAATCCCATGGGTTTCCCTGGATGCGGTTTGGAGCAGGCACATACACTACAGTCCTTCACATATTCCTCAATCTCAGACCTCATCCGGGGCCACCAAAACTGACGCCTGGCTAGGTGCAGGGTTTTCAGGAAGCCAAAGTGGCCTGCCTGCTTTACATCATGGCACCTTTGGCATATCTTGCGTCTCATCCCGTGAGGAACGTAAAGTCTGGTGCCATACCACGCTAAGCCGTCCCGTTGGGTCAATAGGCCCGGGTTCTCCCGGAGCCAGTCGTCTTGCACAATGGCCGCCCTCAGCTCATCCTCAATCGACTCCGTCTTAGCGCACCGCTCCAGTGTTACGTCTCCACCACCACATGAGGGCATAATTGCCTGCACCACCTCTAGCCTCTTGCTATCATACTGAGGCAGTCGGGACAGAGCGTCCGCAAGGAAGTTTTTGCCCCCCGGGACATGCTTCAGATGGAAACGGAAGCGCTTAAAGTACTGCGCCCAACGCACATGTTTAGGTGCTAGTCGCCTGGGAGTCTGGAACACCTCCAGGTTTTTGTGGTCCGTCCACACTTCAAAAGGATGGGTAGCCCCCTCCAGCAAATGACGCCAGGTCGTCAACGCCCACCGTACCGCAAACGCCTCCTTTTCCCAAATAGCCCACGCCCTCTCGGTGTCAGTGAGTTTTCGGGAGGTATAAGCACATGGCTGTAGGTTGCCCTGGGCGTTCCTTTGGAGTAACACCGCGCCTACTGCCACATCACTGGCGTCGGCCTGCACCACGAACGGGCGTTCCGGATCCGGATGTAACAGAACGGGTTCCTGTGCAAAGAGGGCCTTTAACGACTCAAACGCCCGTTGGCAGTCTGCTGTCCACGCTAGGGGTTGCCCAGGACGGGGTTTTGTTGTTGCGGGCCGAGTTCGCAGCAAGTGTGTTAACGGTAGCGCCACCAATGCGAATGAGGGGATAAATTGCCGGTAGAAGTTGGCAAAACCCAGAAAACTTTGTAGTTGTCTACGGATTTTTGGCGCTTGCCACTCCAACACACTCCTCACCTTATTCGGGTCCATTTCCACACCTGCTGCCGAAATCCTGTACCCTAGGTAGTCAAGCCGGGTTTGGTGAAACTCGCACTTGGACAGCTTCACGAATAATTGGGCGTGCAGTAATTTGCTCAATACACCCCGCACCAAACGGATGTGTTCCTCCCGTGTCTGGGAGTAGATGAGTATGTCGTCTAGGTATACGAGCACCCCGCGGTATAAGTGTTCATGCAACACCCCATTTATCAACTGCATGAACACCGCGGGGGCTCCTTGTAACCCAAAGGGCATTACTCTGAACTGATAACTGCCCAACGGACAGTTGAAGGCCGTCTTCCACTCGTCCCCCCGTTTTATTCTCACCCGGTAATACGCTTCACGGAGATCTAACTTCGTGAATATCTTTCCCTTGGCCAAATGTGCTAGGAGATCTTTCATCAGTGGGAGGGGGTACATATGCTCCAAACAGACTGCGTTGATCCCGCGAAAGTCTACACACAGTCGGAGACCCCCATCCTTCTTCTCCTGGAACAAAACAGGGGCCGCTATCCGAGAGCGAGCAGGCTGTATAAAGCCCCGTGCTAGGTTTTTGTCGATGTACTGTCGCAGCTCTCGGAGCTCTAGGGGTGTCATGGGGTACATTCTGGGTTTTGGCAGTTTAGAACCGGGCAAGAGTTCAATCGCACAATCGGTGGGGCGATGTGGTGGCAGAGAGTCACACTCCCGCTCGCTGAACACTGCAGCGAAATCATCATATTCGGCGGGGAAAGCAAGGGCGATCCTCTTCTGGGCTGCCTCGGACCCCACTATGGTCTTTAGGGCTGTCTTGGACCCCTCCCCCTTCTGCTTGGGCTGTTCCCCATCAGAGCGTGGTGGCTGGGGCCCGACCCCCAGGCGTAGGTGACGATACCCGTCTGCCCACCACATGGTTGGAGTCCATCTGTCAAGCCATGTTAATCCCAGGATTACCGCCTCAGTCATGGCCGGTACCACTATAAACCGGAGGAGTTCCCAATGACTGCCCATGTCCATCCGTACCGGTTCTGTCACCAATGTGGCTGGGACTCCCCCAACAGGGACCCGTCAACCTGTTCGAAACGGATAGGAGACTCCAGGCGGGTCACCCTTATCCCCACCTTCTCCACCACCTCCCTGCTGACCAAGCAACGGGTACAACCCGTATCGATCAGGGCCTGGTACTCGCTGGAACGCCCCGATAGGGGACTCGTCAGCTTAATCGGGATGGCAAAGGGGGCCACGGGTTGACTTACCATCGGATCCTGGGCAGGGTCATCTCTATCGTATTCGTCCGGACTTAATGCAGGGTCGTCCGGAGGGTGGTGATGAGCTACCTCTTCCGCTTGCCTGGCCGCCCTTGACCGCTCCGTGTTCCTCCGTGGTGTAATCCCCGGCTTCCCGACCGCTGTCGGCATCTTGGTCATCGCTGGTACAGGGCATTCCGCTGCTCGATGCCCTGGTTGGTTGCAACAGAAGCAGTGGAACACTGCTTTGGGGTTAGAACCGGGTGCCTGAGGTTGTCGGCTGCCCTCCTTGGGCCTGTCCGACCCCCTCCGGGGAGTCGGCTGTTCCTCCGGCGCTCGCTGGAGGTCACGCAATCCTGCATCCAACTCCGTGACCACCCGGAACCAGTCCAGGAGTCGGCACGGAACACCCCGCACCAAACAAGCCCGACGAAGCTCCTTGTCCAGCCCAGCCCGGAAATGGTGCACGAGTAAGCGTTCCGGCCATGACCGCAGTCTTCCCGCCGCTTGCTGGAAGTCTCTGACATATTGCCTAGCTGGCCGGCCCCGTTGCCGTAACCCTAACACCTCCGCCTCCGCTCGCTGCACTCTGGAGGGGTCTTCAAATCGAGTCTTTAGGGCTTCCAGGAACAGACCGATGTCCGCCAGCTCCCTGGCGTGGTCACTATACAGGTCCGCCGCCCAAGCCGCTGCTTCCCCCTGTAAGTTCGCCGTGACAGCCACCACCATCGCCCAATTTGACGGATATAATGTGGTAAAACGGTCCAGGTGGCTGAGCACATGGCTCAGGAAAATCGCCAAGCGGTCAGGATCCCCGTTGAATGTCACGTTCAGGGGGGGTGGATTCCAAAGCACCGCTTGAGGCCAAGGCGCCACGATAGGATTGCCATACTGGTCCCCAGCCGGGGGCGCGGCTCGACCGCCATCTTGGACCCCCCCCAGGGTCCTGCGGGGCTGGGTATGCCTCTCGACTGTCTGGATGGGTCCGCGACCGGAGCCCCGGCCTGGCGGCCCTGTCTAGGGCGCCGTGACCCACCGCCCAGTTCCGCCTCCGGTTCCACCATGGAGGGGGTGAGCCTGAACCTTGGGCTGGCCAACTGGAACCTAGATGGCTCAGCTGGTGGCCCCACCCCCGCCCTGGGCCTCATGGGGGGTGGTGCCAGATAACCCGTCTCCCCAAACTGGTCCCGAAGCGCGTCCAAGGTATACTGGCCTGGAGCAGTGGAATAACTCCACTCGTCCTCTTCATCTCCTGTCACCCGTCGCTCCCTCCAGCCGCTTAACGCTGGCCCCGAACTCACCACTGGCCGCTGCTCCCCTGCCTTGGGCTGTTGTAGGGCAGAGCTCAACCACCACTCCCCTGACGCAGCAGCAGACGCTGGCTGTGGGGTCTCCACCCCGGCCTCCGCAGGCTGCTGTAGTCTTTCCTTTGGGCGCACCACAGCTTCCGTTTCCTCCCTCACCTGTGGAACAGCCGTCTCGCTGACCGGCTCAGCTGCCTCCCCAGCCGATGCCGCACTTGGCTTTCCCTCTGCCATACCCTCGGAGCTAACCGGACACCCGGAAACACCACAGCCAGTTGGAAGTTAGTTTTTTAGAGTGAGCTAACTTAATGTTAGACCGTCCTGGCTTGTGTCCCAAACAAAACGCCAGCAGACAGGAACGGCAAACCAACAACACGTTTATTCAATGTTGAAGTAAAGTTAGCTCTGGGAGTTGCTTTCCCGCAGCGTGCTTTGTACCCCTCCGCCCCGCCCATCCCGGGCCCGCCCCGCCTAATACCTCCCCCATAGTCAGCCAGTTCTCCAGTGGAAACACCTGGGGATTGTCAGCCCCAGCGTCCTTTCAGCGTTTGTTCAGCTACTCGCCGCCCATCGGCCCCCCGCCCCCTTCAGATCCCATTCAGCTGCTTGCCGCCCCAACGATGTCCCACCGGCCCCGCCCCTTCAGGCCCCGTTCAGCTGCTCGCCCCATGCATCGGCGGCCAGACCGCGGCTCAGCGCCGCCCGATGACGTCCCGATGCTGTCGTCCCCGTTCCGCTGCTCGCCCCACGCATCGGCGGGCAGGCGCCGTCCGCCCGTCAGACCGCAGCCCGGCGCCGCCCGATGACGTCCTGATGCTGTCGTCCCGACGGCCGGGAACCGGAGGGAGCAGCAGACACCATGCGGCACCGGAGCAGCCAGAGGGGACAGGACGCTAGAGGGTGAGGGTACGAGCTTCCTCCGGTCCGGTACAGCGTGCGGCGACGGGGCAAGCAGAAGGGGACAGGACGCCAGAGGGTGTGGGTACGAGCTTCCTCCGGTCGGGTGCAGCGAGGCGGGGCGGCGATTCCAGGCCTGACACTGTCCTTGTTGGCGTAGGTTACACAGTTTTTTCATTTAATCCAATTAAAGATTAGTGGATTTTATTGTTTTTCTTATATTTTGTAGTTTTGCTATTTTATGCTGCCTAGACTAGAGTCCTTTAGGGCAGGATGAATTATAAGCACTGCCCATTAATTAATTATTTTTCGGCAGCTATATTCATCTCATTGATACCCAGAGAGAAATACAGTCTCGCATTTCCAATCAGTAATGCAAGCCTACTCCTGACAACATAAATGGGATTAGGACAAAATTGTGCTGCATTCTGTACTGCAAGCAGATGGAAAATATCGGCTCAATAAGAGTAACTCTGCCTTTTGAATACACAATGTATTAGGAGATCAGCAAGTGCTTTTGAATGTATTAAGAACTTGTTTTGTGATATCCTCTTTCATAATGTCTTTTCAAATTACAGAAGTGCTTAGTAATCGCTAGGAGATTTACAAACACCAAGAAAACAAAAAGCCCACGTTCCCTGCTTAATAAGCTCAGTCAATAAAAATGAATGCTAAAGAGCATTTGTCATTCCATTTTGTGGTATACAGTGATGGAAACATGAGTTTCTGGTAAGTGAGTTGTGACGGGATATGGAAAAATTGCGTAGTGCATCATTTCCCAAACTAGCTCCCAGTTTCTTCTCTGTGCAAATTTTGGTAAGGAATCTATAAAGATCCTGGATGAAATTCACAGTAAGCTGTTTTGGGTTTTAGGCATATTTGGAACTATACAGAATTTGTGATGAGTATTCTCGCAAAATGGATGCCATGAAGTTTGTGGCCACTCACAACTCACTTACTAGAAGACAACTGGAGGATGGCTGCCTGCACTCCCTCTTCTATGTAACTCTAAACCTCTGTTTATTTGGGGGGGCATTTTCAAACCAAGATTGGGCTGCAGTCAGCCACCATTCTGATTTCCTAAAAAGGCTTCAAGATACACAAGCATTCTTGGAAGTAAAAATAACGTGGAAGGCAATTTCCTATATATTTATTTTAAAGTACAGGTAGACCTCGACTTACAACAGTTCATTTAGTAACCGTTTGAAATTAGACAACACTGAAAAAAGTGACATAGGCCATTTGTCACACTTCGGACTTTTGTAGCATCCCCAGGGTCACGTGATTTACATTTGGATGCTTGACAACTGACTCACATTTATGATGGTTGCAGTGTCCTGGAGTCACGTGATCCCCTTTTGCAATCTTCTAACAAGCAAAGTCAATGGGAAAACCAGATTCACTTAACAACATGTTACTAATTTAACAACTGCAGTGATTCACTTAACACATGTGGCAAGAAAAGTCGTAAAATGGGGCAAAACCCATTTAACAAATTTCTCACTTAACAACATGAATTTTGGGCTTAATTGTGGTCGTACGTTGAGGACTATCTGTATCTAAAAATAAAGTCAGGACAGAAAGTGAGCTCATTGGTAGCTATAGTCACTAGGTTGCCTACCCTTTATATAATCATTGAAATCAACTGTATACTTACTCCCTAATGTGGTATATATCAGATGTACTGAGAGTACAGTACAACTCTTTAGATCAGTGGTTCTCAACCTTTTTAATGCTGCGACCCCAACCGGTCGTAAGTCGAGGACTAAACCGGTCGTAAGTCGAGGACTAAACCGGTCGTAAGTCGAGGACTACCCAACCGGTCGTAAGTCAAGGACTTTCCCTGCCCGGGAGCGCCGCGCATGCGTGGTTCCGCCCCCTGCGCCGGCTGAGGTGTAGCTGGCAAGCGGCAGAGACGGAGCAGGCCGACCACCAGCTGGCCCAGCTCAAGGGAGGTAAGGCACCTGCCGGAAAAGGGGAAAAAAATGGCAGACAGCCTTGCTTGGCGACGACCATGAAATGGTCGATCGACCCTAAATGGGGTCGCGACCCATAGGTTGAGAACCGCTGCTTTAGATCTTGAGTCATGACAGTTGAGTCATAATAATTAGGAATCCTGGAAAAAGTTTGGATTTACTTACCCACAAATCTGTAATTACTAATTTTCTTATAAAACTAGTCCATAAACCTTAGAAATAGTTTTCACAAGCCCATCATGAATAGGAAGGAATACCCAAAATATCCAAAATTCAAAATACATGAAATTGCAGATTTCTTGCACTTATGAAAAAAAAATATTTTGCCCCAATCCTACAGCTACAACTTCTCCAACTGATGGATGCTCAGTCTCTGTTTAATAATCTGAAAGAAAAAAGAGCTCACTAACTTTGAGGTCAAGGTCTTGTACAATTAATTCTTACAGTAAAAAAAATCTCTGCCAACTCCAAACTAAATAAAACACAAATTAATAAACATTTTTACATAACAGACTGAACTATTTGAAAGCAACCCTGTCTCCATATAATCTCTACTTTTCCCAGAAAAAAACATATCCAACTTCTTCAACTACATCTTTCTGGCTATTCTGTAGCTCATCACACTAGCCCAAGAAGAGGCAACAAGGTATGTTTCATATTTTTAGAGTCACAATTCTTATAATAGCTGAGTGACCATGCTAGGTAGAATTTTGAGGATTAATCACATCTTATAGCTTCAAGAGACACTATTCTTGTTCTCATCATTATAAATTCCCTGTTTTCAGCAAGTGTCAGTTTTTCATATAAACTCAGATGCGCAGATTTCAAGTCCATCAAAAAAATTCCAGTATGTTTGAGATACGAAGAAGGCATATATTGTAGTTGCTCGTTTGCATGTTCTAAGGAGCTATAAATTATCTCTTAAAATAACAAGAGTAGGAAAAAAAGGTTTTGCACAAATATGGATTATAGAGGATGCATTTTTAAAAAATTAAAGGCAGTTATATTTTTAAAAGCTATTGACAAGTATCCAGCCAGCCTATCAGCTGCTGTAAAATGTTCTCCATTGTAGCTTTGCTGTTTCCAGAGGTACAAAACAGATTAGCATGTCAATTGGTTCCTTACTACATTACATTAAACATATAAGGAACAAAAATAATCTCTTATTAAAGCCTCAGAATTCAAACCTATTAAATTAAGCAGACAATTAACAAAGAAAATCAAAAGCCAGCAGTCTCAACACTTGCATTCATTCAAGGTCATACATGTTTATTTTAAAAAGCCACTTATTAAAGATAGTGAAAATAGCCTGTTAATAAATTATAATTTTTATACACAGTATTCACAGAATGGAAAGGAACATTTCATTTTTATAGATGTTTGTAAAATTAGATTGGCTGAATTGGAGACATAGTAGTTTTCTGTAATGTCTCCAACCATAAGGAATCACATCCTTTTTAGTGATAAGCCTGTCCCAATGCAACAGTTTTTCAGAACGTTTTACACATTGAATTGTTCTCGAAAGGCTTTTGGTGAATTACTGTTGTCTTGCAAGAGTTGGCTGATATTTAATTATTTACGCTATTATCTGTGACGTGTACAGTGATATTGATTATTAGTATTATTGGACAGGGATTGTTCTTATCATAGACATTTTAATTTAAATGTTTATGAAAAGAACAAACCCTAACCCAGTGGTTCTCAACCTTTTTAATGCCGCGACCCCAACCGGTCGTAAGTCGAAGACTAAACCGGTTGTAAGTCGAGGACTAAACCGGTCGTAAGTCAAGGGCTACCCAACCGGTCGTAAGTCGAGGACTTTCCCTGCCCGGGAGTGCCACGCATGCATGGTTCCACCCCCTGCGCCGGCCGAGGCGTAGCTGGCAAGCGGCAGAGACGGAGCAGGCTGACCACCAGCTGGCCCAGCCCAAGGGAGGTAAGGCACCCGCTGGAAAAGGGGGAAAAAATGGTGGACAAAAAAATGGTGGACAAAAAAATGGCGGACAGCCTTGCTTGGCGACCCCCATGAAATGGTCGATCGACCCCAAATGGGGTCCCGACCCACAGGTTGAGAACCACTGCCCTAACCAATAATACCAGAACACAATAATAACAATAACAACAACTTTATTGTCACTTTGAATGTACACCAATCGGCATACATAATCAGCAATTAAATTATGTTGATGTTGTACAGATTGGATATCCATGTGTCATTATCTATTTGAGTTACACCGTGGATGTTTGTTGTG
>NW_015386376.1:112425-114135 GCF_001527695.2 Protobothrops mucrosquamatus | reverse complement strand
TTTTAGGTTTTATTTATAAATAAAAGATGAAGCAAAAGAAGAAGAGGTCATATATTGTAATTTAAGACAAAGTGGTAAGTTACGGTACTAAAATTATTTATACTTGTTGTGATGAAAGAAGTCACTGTTTTATATATTTCTTTTCTTTTTACTATATTCTTATTTTCTTTTTGTTTCCATCTTCTCCATTTTTAATTTTTATTTTAATTTTTATTCTTTTAGTTTTCTTAGTTTGTATCACTTTTTAATCTTTGTCACCGTAATGCTTAATACGTTGAAATATGCCAAGAAGGATTCCAGGATCAAGAGGTTTTTTCCATTTTCAAAAAGGCAATTAGTCAAAATGATAAGTATATTAATTCAGAGCACAGCACACCCTTAAACACATCTTATATGACCGTCAGTGGGAACAGATTACAAATCCCATGCTCCTTTTCCATTTTCCAAAGGCACAAGGTTGACTACTGTTGGATGCTAGGCAACATGATTCTTTGGCTCTTCTTAAGAATTACAATTTGGAGCTGGAGACCTAATCCTGTTTTGCCTACCTAGACCTAATCCTGTTCCTCTTCTGACATGGAGCTATGCAATTAAAGAAAAACTTATTCTATTAAACTTCTGCATGTCAGTCATGTATTAAAGGTCCAAGAAGAGGATGAATTGGAAAAATATGCGGCGATTTCATAAATATTTACATTCTGCTACTCTCACATTTCAGGGATGCTTGCATTATTCAAATGCATTATTAATGCGTACAAAATTGAAACTGTTCCCAAAAGATTTTAAAATTAGGCTTTAACAGTCCAACCAAGCGATGTGGTAGGGCAGCTTTTCTGAACCCAGACCACCCGGAGACATGTGTATTTCAGCTCCTCCCCCACCTCCCACCCCCAGTTCCAAAGACAGATGGCCTTTGCAGGGATCTCTGGAAGTTGAAGGCCATACTTTTGAAAGTCACTAAGGTTGGGGTAAAAGCTATATATTAAAACACAATATATCCTTTTGCTCATTCCCAAAAAAAAAAGTGAATTCTGACTCAAGTTCAATAGCCGGTGTCATCATAGACATCCATATCCTTTGCTTGGCAAATATACAGAAGGAGTTTGCTGTTTCCTTCTTCTGAGATGTATTTTTTTTTTCCCAGTCTAGTTAACAGAGTGAACCGGTTTGGTCTAGTTGTTAAGGCAGCAGGTTAAAAAGCCGGAATCCATGAGTTCAAGTCCTGCCTTAGCCATGAAAGCCAGCTGGGTGACTTTGAGCCAGTCACTCTCAGCTCAACCCACCACACAGGGTTGTTGCTGTAGAGAAAACATGAGGAGGAAGGTGTGTTGGGTTTATCTGCCATCTCGAGTCATTTGTACAAATATTAAAAGCGAGATATAAATGTATGCATGTATGTGTGTATACAGTATATGATAGCAATATTCCAGTATCTCAGGGGCTGCCACAAAGAAGAGGGAGTGAAGCTATTCTCCAAAGCGCCTGAAGGCAGGACAAGAAGCAATGGATGCAAACTAATCAAGGAGAGAAGCAACCTAGAACTAAGGAGAAACTTCCTGACAGTTAGAACAATTAACCAGTGGAACAACCTGCCTCCAGAAGCGGTGAATGCTCCAACACTGGAAGTTTTTAAGAAGAGACTGGACAGCCATTTGTCCGAAATGGTGTAGGGTTTCCTGCCTGAGCAGGGGGTTGGACTCGATGACCTCC
>NW_015386376.1:96697-112325 GCF_001527695.2 Protobothrops mucrosquamatus | reverse complement strand
GGTGACTTATCTATTCTGGTTCTACAGTGTCATGGTCTAAGGGCAGGAATAGTCTTGTCACTTGTCCTTCTGGTGGTATTGATGTTCACCTAAGCCAGTGGTTCTCAACCTTTTTAATGCCGCGACCCCCAACCGGTCGTAAGTCGAGGACTAAACCGGTCGTAAGTCGAGGACTAAACCAGTCGTAAGTCGAGGACTATCCAACCGGTTGTAAGTCGAGGACTTTCCCTGCCCGGGAGCGCCACGCATGCGTGGTTCCACCCCCTGCGCCGGCCGAGGCATAGCTGGCAAGCGGCAGAGACGGAGCAGGCCGACCACCAGCTGGCCCAGCTCAAGGGAGGTAAGGCACCCGCCGGAAAAGGGGGAAAAAATGGCGGACAGCCTTGCTTGGCGACCCCCGTGAAATGGTCGATCGACCCCAAATGGGGTCGCGACCCATAGGTTGAGAACTGCTGACCTAAGCACTATGGGAACAGGAGCAGGATTCAGAGATTGTAATTAGATTAAAATTGGTGAGTGAGATCAAATAACTGTTCCATTTGTTATTCTGATTTCACGCTCCTACCTTGTCCAACTCTACCCTAATCTGATGAGCATGAAACCTCCCTAGAACAGCAGAATAATAAGATTCACTCCCAGTAACCCCAATTTGGACATCACCCTGTTTATCCCATTAAGAAAGCAGTATAATCAATTGTCAATATTAGTGGGCACTTATGCTGAAATTGGTGGCCCTTTTATTAAATTGCAACCTATTCAATAAACCTATGTAGTTATTGAAAGATATTGTATTGCCTGCTGCAGTTACTATGTCCATTGGAGAGTGAGACAAATCCCAAACTGGTTTAGGATTAGCCAGACCAACAAACCATGTTCCAAGCTGAGCAATGAAATTATTAGGACAAGAGCTGTATTTCAAAACAAGGGTGTCTTCTACTTTTAAATAGAATGTATCAGGTTTACTCCTTTTTGTGTTGGAAAATATATTTCTTTTTAGTTTGTCTTTTGTCAGCCATCCAATAAGGTGCTCTTTTCATCAGGATACTAATCTGATTTTCTTGAGAGGCAGTAGTCTTTTCCAAATACAATATCATTTGAATATGCAGGAAAAAAAAATCTCAAAGGGCATTCCTTTTTTATTTATTAGATTGTTTTCAAGCAAAAAAGTTAGTCTTATTAATCTAGAAATAACTTTAGCATTTTAAACTATGCTGTCACAATTAAACACTTACCTTGGCAAAATACACTTAAGCATACCTAAAAAGAAATGTTCTCTTTGATTTCAAATACTCTCTTATCAATTTTTCCCCCTACAACAATAGTGCTGCCTCGAACTAGCTTTACTTTACCCACCTAAACACAGACAAAAGTTTTTGTCTTTAATAAGAACTTAAAACAAATAATCCCAAATCCCAGTGGGTCTTGTTAAAGTCACCTCATAAAATTTTTACACTCTTGTATGACTTTGGAGAGGGAAATGTTGACCCAGCAGGTTGAGCTCACACTGACTAATGTCGCCTTGGGGAAGAGATTGTCAAAATTCATGTGCTTCGCTATTTGAAATGGATATAAAGCAACCAATTATGATACATCACTGCAAACAGTAGCTAATGACAGATGATTTTTTTTCAGATATAATAATCTAGTTTTCAAGTAAACAAAATTATAAAGGCAGCCCAACGATCAGGAATCTTAGCTGCTTACCTAATAAAAACCACAATCAAATCAGTATCGTGGTTTTAGATTCTGGGAGGCGCAAATCTGTGTAGTTCTCTTGTTTAGCCCAGTGATAGATTGTTGTTGTTGTTAATTGCGAAGTCGTGTCCGACCCATCGCGACCCCATGGACAACGTTCCTCCAGGTCTTCCTGTCCTCTACCGTCTTCTGGAGTCCATTTAAGCTCACGTCTTCTGCTTCAGTGACTCCATCCAGCCACCTCATTCTCTGTCGTCCCCTTCTTCTATTGCCCTCAATCTTTCCCAGCATTAGGCCCTTCTCCAGTGAGTCCTTCCTTCTCGTTAGGTGGCCAAAGTATTTGAGTTTCAACTTCAGGATCTGGCCTTCTAAGGAGCAGTCGGGATTGATCTCTTCTAGCACTGACCGGTTTGATCGCCTTGCAGTCCAAGGGACTCGCAGGAGTCTTCTTCAGCACCATAGTTCAAAGGCCTCAATTCTTTGTCGCTCAGCCTTTCTTATGGTCCAACTTTCACATCCATACATTGCAACTGGGAAAACCATGGCCCTAATTATACGCACTTTTGTCGGCAGGGCGATGTCTCTGCTTCTTAGTATGCTGTCTAGATTTGCCATAGCTTTCCTCCCCAGGAGCAAGCGTCCTTTAATTTCTTGGCTGCAGTCCGCATCTGAGGTGATCTTGGAGCCCAGGATAGATTACAGAAAGCCAAAAGGTCAGCAATTTCATTTAGGGACTGAACTATTAGAAACTGCAGATGGAGAGGGGGAGCATTTCAATTCTCCCCATCATACAAACTGTATTGTGTAGAAACTACTAACTCTAAAGGAGACGGTCTCAGCACCAAAAACTTCTGCAAAATTCTGTAAGATGTTATGGTTAAACTGCTTACGGTAGCTACAGCTCTTGTACTATGGTCACCTTTAACGTTCTGCACTACTTTACATCTGTTAGCTACCAGTTCATCCTAACAATTCAGTTAAAAGAACAACAGAATAACAGAGTTGGAAGGGAGGTCTTCTAGTCCAACCCCCCTGCCCAAGCAGAAACCCTATACCAGTGATGGCGAACCTTTTAGAGACTGAGTGCCCAAACTGCAACCCAAAACCCACTTATGCATCGTCGAGTGCCGGGTAGGTGTGGCCCATTGGCTGGGTGTGGCCCATTGGCTGGGCGTGGCTGCAGTGATAACAGCAGATTGGGTGGGACTAAAAAGTTCAATCAATCAATTCCAATTTTGCAAGATCTTTTTTTTTCCCGTGAGAAGTTGAAATTGACTGATTGAACTTTTTTTTTTTTTTTGCACATGGTGGAGGCCTAAAGCGAAAAGGTTTTATAAAACCCAGATGAAGGCCTAGGACTGGAGCGACAGCGCGTGTGCCCACAAAGAGGGCTCTGAGTGCCGCCTCTGGCACCCGTGCCATATGTTCGCCACCACTGCCCTATATCATTTCAGACAAATAGTTGTCCAATCTCTTCTTAAAAACCTCCAGTGTTGGAGTACCCACAACTTCTGGAGGCAAGTCGTTCCACTGATTACATGTAGTCCTCGAGTTACGAGTGTAATGGAGCCTGCCCATTCCACTCGTAACTTGAAAACTCGTAGAGTGAATCTTGTTCGAGGTATGAGATCACTCCCTTGCTCATTAAAACACACGTGACACGTTAAGTGAACATGAGGTATCTCAGGGTGGGGAAGGCCATGGAGGGCCTAGTGCTGAAACAGGCCCCCAATGCCTCCCCCACTCACTAAGATACCGCATGCTTCCCCCTCCCTTCCTGCCGCGCCAGACTCACCTGGAAAAGATCTGTCTCCTCTTTGCCGCGGTTACTGCTGCTGCCTGGATTTGAGGCCGGGGAATGCTTCCGCGACACCCCCACGGCCCGATCTGGGCTCCAGAGGCCTTTTCCAGGCTGCTGCCTCCTGGATTTGAGGTCGGGGAATGCTTCCGCAGCCACCCTGTGGCCCGATCGGGCCTGGAAAAGGCTCCCGGAGCCTGGATCCAGCCTCTGGAGGCATATGGAATAGTCCCCGAGCTTCAGTTCTATTCTCAGGCTTCAAGTATCATGAGATCACACAAGATCAGTAGTGTAAGATCTCGCCCCACTGATCTCATGTGATCTTGCATTACTTTAGGCCTCCATTCTCTGCGAACACCGAAGGCCTGGAGCAGCCAAGAAAGCGAAGGATCTCGATCTTCGCAGGTTGAGTATTGAAGGCCTGGTGCCTAAGGAAACCCAGGGCGGGGATGGGGAGGGAGGAAATAATCAGGGTGAATGTTGCAGAGCCACTGCGGTCGCTCGTAAGGGCGAACGACTGCCGTGGTGCTGCAATATTCATAACTTCGGGACTTGCTCGTAAGCACTAGGGGGCGCTCATCACATAACTTTGAACGAGCGTTAAGTGAACGCTCGTAACTCAGGGATTACCTGTAATTGTTCTAACTGTCAGGTAGGATGATGATGATTAATCATCTATTTATTTGATTTATATCCTGCCTTTCTAACCAGAAGCACTATGACCACTGACCATTTCAGCTAAGGTTAATGGGAGCAAAACTCTAATACATATAGTCTTTGACTTATGACAACTGAGCCCAGAAATATGGTCATATCTCGGTTCAGTCATTAAACGAATCACCTTATGATGAGGCCCAATTTTATGACTTTTTTGTGCTAGTTGTTAAACAAACATTACGGTCATTAAGTGAAGCCATTATACCCAATGGATGTTTATTTGCAAGAAACTGGAAATGGAGAAATCATTCCACTGGAGCTGGTTTGTGATCAATAAAACAACAGGTTATTAATTTTAATGGATCTTGTGTACTTTGATTGTCCGTCTTCTAGATGTATTTATTTCTATTTTTAGCCTGTCCTTGTTGGCGTAGGTTACACAGTTTTTTCATTTAATCCAATTAAAGATTAGTGGATTTTATTGTTTTTCTTATATTTTGTGGTTTTGCTATTTTATGCTGCCTAGACTAGAGTCCTTTAGGACAGGATGAATTATAAGCACTGCCCATTAATTAATTATTTTTCGGCAGCTACCGTATATTCATCTCATTGATACCCAGAGAGAAATACAGTCTCGCATTTCCAATCAGTAATGCAAGCCTACTCCTGACAACATAAATGGGATTAGGACAAAATTGTGCTGCATTCTGTACTGCAAGCAGATGGAAAATATCGGCTCAATAAGAGTAACTCTGCCTTTTGAATACACAATGTATTAGGAGATCAGCAAGTGCTTTTGAATGTATTAAGAACTTGTTATGTGATATCCTCTTTCATAATGTCTTTTCAAATTACAGAAGTGCTTAGTAATCGCTAGGAGATTTACAAACACCAAGAAAACAAAAAGCCCACGTTCCCTGCTTAATAAGCTCAGTCAATAAAAATGAATGCTAAAGAGCATTTGTCATTCCATTTTGTGGTATACAGTGATGGAAACATGAGTTTCTGGTAAGTGAGTTGTGACGGGATATGGAAAAATTGCGTAGTGCATTATTTCCCAAACTAGATCCCAGTTTCTTCTCTGTGCAAATTTTGGTAAGGAATCTATAAAGATCCTGGATGAAATTCACAGTAAGCTGTTTTGGGTTTTAGGCATATTTGGAACTATACAGAATTTGTGATGAGTATTCTCGCAAAATGGATGCCATGAAGTTTGTGGCCACTCACAACTCACTTACTAGAAGACAACTGGAGGATGGCTGCCTGCACTCCCTCTTCTATGTAACTCTAAACCTCTGTTTATTTGGGGGGGGATTTTCAAACCAAGATTGGGCTGCAGTCAGCCACCATTCTGATTTCCTAAAAAGGCTTCAAGATACACAAGCATTCTTGGAAGTAAAAATAACGTGGAAGGCAGTTTCCTATATATTTATTTTAAAGTACAGGTAGACCTCGACTTACAACAGTTCATTAGTAACCGTTTGAAATTACACAACATTGAAAAAAGTGACATAGGCCATTTGTCACACTTCTGACTTTTGTAGCATCCCCAGGGTCACGTGATTTACATTTGGATGCTTGACAACCGACTCACATTTATGATGGTTGCAGTGTCCTGGAGTCACGTGATCCCCTTTTGCAATCTTCTAACAAGCAAAGTCAATGGGAAAACCAGATTCACTTAACAACATGTTACTAATTTAACAACTGCAATGTTTCACTTAACACATGTGGCAAGAAAAGTCGTAAAATGGGGCAAAACCCATTTAACAAATTTCTCACTTAACAACATGAATTTTGGGCTTAATTGTGGTCGTACGTTGAGGACTATCTGTATCTAAAAATAAAGTCAGGACAGAAAGTGAGCTCATTGGTAGCTATAGTCACTAGGTTGCCTACCCTTTATATAATCATTCAAATCAACTGTATACTTACTCCCTAATGTGGTATATATCAGATGTACTGAGAGTACAGTACAACTCTTTAGATCAGTGGTTCTCAACCTTTTTAATGCTGCGACCCCAACCGGTCGTAAGTCGAGGACTAAACCGGTCGTAAGTCGAGGACTACCCAACCGGTTGTAAGTCGAGGACTTTCCCTGCCCGGGAGCGCCACGCATGCGTGGTTCCGCCCCCTGCTCCGGCTGAGGCGTAGTTGGCAAGCGGCAGAGACGGAGCAGGCCGACCACCAGCTGGCCCAGCTCAAGGGAGGTAAGGCACCCGCCGGAAAAGGGGGGAAAATGGCGGACAGCCTTGCTTGGCGACTCCCATGAAATGGTCGATCGACCCCAAATGGGGTCGCGACCCATAGGTTGAGAACCGCTGCTTTAGATCTTGAGTCATGACAGTTGAGTCATAATAATTAGGAATCCTGGAAAAAGTTTGGATTTACTTACCCACAAATCTGTAATTACTAATTTTCTTATAAAACTAGTCCATAAACCTTAGAAATAGTTTTCACAAGCCCATCATGAATAGGAAGGAATACCCAAAATATCCAAAATTCAAAATACATGAAATTGCAGATTTCTTGCACTTATGAAAAAAAAATATTTTGCCCCAATCCTACAGCTACAACTTCTCCAACTGATGGATGCTCAGTCTCTGTTTAATAATCTGAAAGAAAAAAGAGCTCACTAACTTTGAAGTCAAGGTCTTGTACAATTAATTCTTACAGTAAAACAAATCTCTGCCAACTCCAAACCAAATAAAACACAAATTAATAAACATTTTTACATAACAGACTGAACTATTTGAAAGCAACCCTGTCTCCATATAATCTCTACTTTTCCCAGAAAAAACATATCCAACTTCTTCAACTACATCTTTCTGGCTATTCTGTAGCTCATCACACTAGCCCAAGAAGAGGCAACAAGGTATGTTTCATATTTTTAGAGTCACAATTCTTATAATAGCTGAGTGACCATGCTAGGTAGAATTTTGAGGATTAATCACATCTTATAGCTTCAAGAGACACTATTCTTGTTCTCATCATTATAAATTCCCTGTTTTCAGCAAATGTCAGTTTTTCATATAAACTCAGATGCGCAGATTTCAAGTCCATCAAAAAAATTCCGGTATGTTTGAGATACGAAGAAGGCATATATTGTAGTTGCTCGGTTGCATGTTCTAAGGAGCTATAAATTATCTCTTAAAATAACAAGAGTAGGAAAAAAAGGTTTTGCACAAATATGGATTATAGAGGATGCATTTTTTAAAAATTAAAGGCAGTTATATTTTTAAAAGCTATTGACAAGAATCCAGCCAGCCTATCAGCTGCTGTAAAATATTCTCCATTGTAGCTTTGCTGTTTCCAGAGGTACAAAACAGATTAGCATGTCAATTGGTTCCTTACTACATTACATTAAACATATAAGGAACAAAAATAATCTCTTATTAAAGCCTCAGAATTCAAACCTATTAAATTAAGCAGACAATTAACAAAGAAAATCAAAAGCCAGCAACCTCAACACTTGCATTCATTCAAGGTCATACATGTTTATTTTAAAAAGCCACTTTATTAAAGATAGTGAGAATAGCCTGTTAATAAATTATAATTTTTATACACAGTATTCACAGAACGGAAAGGAACATTTCATTTTTATAGATGTTTGTAAAATTGGATTGGCTGAATTGGAGACATAGTAGTTTTCTGTAATGTCTCCAACCATAAGGAATCACATCCTTTTTAGTGATAAGCCTGTCCCAATGCAACAGTTTTTCAGAACGTTTTACACATTGAATTGTTCTCGAAAGGCTTTTGGTGAATTACTGTTGTCTTGCAAGAGTTGGCTGATATTTAATTATTTACGCTATTATCTGTGACGTGTACAGTGATATTGATTATTAGTATTATTGGATAGGGATTGTTCTTATCATAGACATTTTAATTTAAATGTTTATGAAAAGAACAAACCCTAACCCAGTGGTTCTCAACCTTTTTAATGCCGCGACCCCAACCGGTCGTAAGTCGAAGACTAAACCGGTTGTAAGTCGAGGACTAAACCGGTCGTAAGTCGAAGACTAAACCGGTCGTAAGTCAAGGGCTACCCAACCGGTCGTAAGTCGAGGACTTTCCCTGCCCGGGAGTGCCACGCATGTGTGGTTCCACCCCCTGCGCCGGCCGAGGCGTAGCTGGCAAGCGGCAGAGACGGAGCAGGCTGACCACCAGCTGGCCCAGCCCAAGGGAGGTAAGGCACCCGCTGGAAAAGGGGGAAAAAAATGGTGGACAAAAAAATGGCGGACAGCCTTGCTTGGCGACCCCCATGAAATGGTCGATCGACCCCAAATGGAGTCCCGACCCACAGGTTGAGAACCACTGCCCTAACCAATAATACCAGAACACAATAATAACAATAACAACAACTTTATTGTCACTTTGAATGTACACCAATCGGCATACATAATCAGCAATTAAATTATGTTGATGTTGTACAGATTGGATATCCATGTGTCATTATCTATTTGAGTTACACCGTGGATGTTTGTTGTGAATGGAGTCGGCAGCATATAAATTCATATTTATGTGTACACATATATGCTGCACCATAACTTAGAACTTTGCTGAAAGAGATTTGTGAAACAGATTTCATTTTTCTCTTGAAAAGACACTGGATTTTGGAAATTATACTACACAAACATTTGGGAAAGAACATCTATTACAATGCTTTTTCAAAAAAAAATAAAGATGCAGAATCAATACTTACTCCTTATTTCTGTTCTCAGTACAAGGATGGTAAAGAACTTTAACAGCCTTATGAATCTCAGCGGGCTTCGAAGGAGATGACAGCTCAGATTCAAATAATGCAAAAACGTTATTGGAAGCTGGGTTTCCCGACGTTTCCACCATCAGTGTGTCACAATTCAACACCCAGATCTATGGATAAGGGACAGCCTTACAAGTCACATTTTAATGGGCTTATTCCACATATAAGATCTTACTATGGTCAGATGATTTATTAGCAAGCACAAATAGGGATAAGTGAAAGTGGAACTATTATTAGGACTTAACTTTTCTCACATAAAAGGCCACAGAGGACACAACTACTGCTACTATTACTACTGCTACTATTACTACCACTACTACTGATCCAGTTTCAGAGTTCTGATGCTCACATACCATCCCTTGATCACATGACACATTTTGGAGACTTGGTAACTAGTTCACCTTTACAGCCGGTTGCAGCATTCCATGGTCACATGACTGTGGTTTATGATGGGGTTTGTTTGTTTTTTCCTGGTTTCCAGACTTTTTGGACATTCCAGCAAAGAACACCCCTTAGGAATACATGGGTTCACTTAATGGCCACTGCAAAAAGTGATAAAATCAGGTCCAAATTGTTGGGACTTATGGCTATCATGACTTAGGATGGAAATTCCAGGCTAGCTGTGCCTAGTGTTTAAACTTCATGTGCTCTCTGGAAAATGCCAGATACTAGCTTTCTCTTTATAGAAAAAAAAAATCATTTGGTTGTTTTGTTAAAGGTAAAACAGAGATAAGGGTATTTCAAGCCTTCTTTAAAAGCTTCTTGCTGTCATTTCAGAACTGTAGAAAATGTGCTCTCAAAATTAAGGCAGAACTGATGATTTCACCACTAATGAGCCCCTGTTTTAAGTTGGCAATGCTATTCCACGCCCCCCGCCACGATGGGTGGCTTCCATATCCAACCAGCAATTTACTATTGGTATTGGAAAGATAAAAAGAAATCTGCTTAGCCAGGAGATAAGACCAAGTTATGTAGTTGGAGAACTCTGAAGTTAATCAATGGAACTCTTTTTAGAAAAAAAGAAAAGGATTGCTTTATTTGATTTGAATGAGTGATTAGGTTATAATCCATTTTGCTATTCTGGGTAATACTCAAGGCAACTATCAAAATTCTGAAACAAAAAAAGAATATAAAAGCTAAAGGTACGGATTTATATTATCAATAAAATTGCATTAAAATAATTTAAGAAGCATAGGATGACCATACATTCCACAATCTGAGAACAATGCAGCTTGCTTAGCTGTTATTGTGAGCTTCTTCAAAAGAATTCCTTCTGCAGATCTTAACAGCTGGGTAGGTATGTAACAAGATGAGGCAGTTTATAAAAGATAGCACTAAGACTTTTGACTATGGAGATTCTCAGTCATCCAGGTCATGGTTGTCTCAAAGGTGTTTTTTCAAGAGGCAACTGGAATTAAACAGCCCTCTCTCAATAGAGCAGGGGTGTCAAACTGCCGGCCCACGGGCCGGACGCATCACGTGGAAGCCGCGCCCACCCCATTGCCGGCAATGGCAAAACCGGCCCGATACGTTGTGCGACATCATGTGAGACGTCGCAAGTTTGACATGCCTGCAATAGAGGGGGAGGGATACAACATCATCTATCTCTAGTCTACAACACATTCCTTTCAGCAGTTCCAAGAAGGCTCCACACCCACTTGCACCACTCAGGTGACTTTGAGGACAGATAAACCTCCAGGTGGGCCTCCAATGGCTCTCTAAAACACAGGTGTCAAACTCACTGTGTCACGTGACACGTCGCAACATATTGCAACTTTTTTTGCATTGCTGGAGCTGGGGTGGGCGCGGCCTTCATAAGATGCAACCGGCCCGCAGGCCGGCAGTTTAACACTCCTGCTCTAAAAGAATGCAAATGACCAGCTGTCTGCAAGGAATATAAATCCTTCCATTCCCTACCATCCAGTCAGAGCTGAGGAAGCTTCTTGGCTTCTTCAAATCGAAGAATCGAAATGCCTTCAAAGAAAGAAAAACAAGAAAGTCCAGTTGCTTCTTGAAAAAGCATCTTTGAGACTAAGACTCATGACTTACCAAGATATAGATTGTGTGATCCATCCCTTGGATGCTGAACCTAAATGTGCTTCTAGAAGATGTGAGTTCCATGAAGCACCGGGCTATAACAGTCTGTATAAAGGAAGACCTGTTTTGGAGCAGAAAAGACGATTATTTATAAAACACCAACAAATACCATTATTTGAAAAACAAGCGAGAACGTCAAAGAACCATTCTAGGCCCAAGTAATCAACCTTTTTAAACCAACCTTTTTAGGTCCCACCTCCTGTATTTTCAGTTTATAATCTCCTAGGATGTGCTGCTGAAATTTTACACCAACTGAAAACAGGGAAGAAAATGTCGCCCTCATCAATTTGGGAGAATTGAGGCTGTAAATGGGAGTCTGAGGGCCACATTCAGCTAGCAGTCTGCCCATTCATCTTCTACGGCAGGGGTAGGCAAACCTGGCTCTTTTATGGCTCATGGACTTCAACTCCCAGAATTCCTGAGCTAGCATGGCTGGCTCAGGAATTCTGAGAGTTGAAGTCCACGAGTCATAAAAGAGCCAAGGTTGCCTACCCCTGTTCTAGGGCATTCTTGTCTCATCCTCATTGCCCTTCAGATCTATCAAAACAACATTGGTAGGACCTGGGGCCCCAGCCTAATGGGACAGCATCAGGCTGCAAAAGCCACATTTGACCAAGTCACATTTTAGCATGTTCTAGTAGCATCTCTATCTTTCTTTGGACTCCGCTGGGCAGCAGCAAGTATGAAACACAGGAAGAGAAAAACAAGGATTTTTCTTTTCCTATTAGAAAAGACAGGTCAAGGGAAGAAGAGGCAAGCATAAAACTCGGCTGTGGTCAATACAAATGAATCTTTGGTGATAAAATTGGCTCTGCAAAATGGAATTTTTTACATTTAAAGTATAATTAAAAAGTTATTGTCCAAAGCAGTTTTGAATTCTTTAAGAATAGCTATCCACCTGTTCTCCTGCCTCATACTACTATTACTACTACTACTACTACTACTACTACTACTAATAATAATAATAATAATAATAATAATAATAATAATAATGTTGGAAGGGACCTTGGAGGTCATCTAGTCCAACCCCTGCTCAGGCAGGAAACCCTATATCATTTCAGACAAATGGCTATCCAGTCTCTTCTTAAAAACTTCCAGTGTTGGAGCATTCACAGCTTCTGGAGGCAGGTTGTTCCACTGATTGTTTTAACTGTCAGGAAATTTCTCCTTAGTTCTAGGTTGCTTCTCTCTTTGGTTAGTTTCCATCCATTGCTTCTTGTCCTGCCTTCAGGCGCTTTGGAGAATAGCTTGACTCTCTCTTCTTTGTGGCAGCCCCTGAGATATTGGAACACTGCTATCATGTCCCCCCTCGTCCTTCTCTTCGTTAAACTAGACATACCCAATTCCAGCAATTTCCATCCTTCCATAGTTACAAAAACACTTTTTCCCTACATCATAATAAATTGCCACATCTATTTTGACTCAGAATGGGTCCAAGACAAAGTATCTTAGATCAGTGGTTCTCACCTGTGGGTCGGGACCCCATTTGGGGTCGATCGACCATTTCATGGGGGTCGCCAAGCAAGGCTGTCCGCCATTTTTTTTGTCCGCCATTTTTTTTGTCCGCCATTTTTCCCCCTTTTCCGGCGGGTGCCTTATCTCCCTTGGGCTGGGCCAGCTGGTGGTCGGCCTGCTCCGTCTCTGCCGCTTGCCAGCTACGCCTCGGCCAGCGCAGGGGGCGGAACCACGCATGCACGGCACTCCCGGGCAGGGAAAGTCCTCGACTTACGACCGGTTGGGTAGTCCTCGACTTACGACCGGTTTAGTCTTCGACTTACGACTGGTTGGGGTCGCGGCATTAAAAAGGTTGAGAACCACTGTCTTAGATTAATGAAAGTATGGACCAATCTTTTTCAGATTGCCTGCTATAAGTATATACTGGGCCCACAGTATGAAGGAAGCCAAGTGTCCAACACCAACAGAGCAAGGGTCTATTTCAGATACATACAAGTACTCTATACAGCTGCAATCACATCGCAGTTATGTCAGAAGCACTGAGGCACTTCCAGGTGGAAAGGATTAACCGTTACCCAGGGGACGCCCAGTTGGGTGCTCCTTTCATGTCCTCGGCAGGAGCTGGAGTGAAGGAGGGGAGCTTACCCCACCCCATGGCATTACTCGGGTCTCAAACGTGGGCTTGCTAACTTCCAACCCAGCATCCTAACCACACAAGCCACCGTCCTCCTGAACAATTGCAATGACTCCCAATGCACACTTATTCTTTTATAATATAAAATACAAAATACAAAAGAAAATAATAGGAAAAATGGAGGAGGGAAAAGGGAAGAAAAAAGTCTAGAAAAGAGGGGGGGAAAGAAAGAAAAAGCGTTGACTTCCGACTTTCTTTGGTGCAGTAGAATAAGATAAGATCGAACCTCAGCTTTTTACTTTTATGCTTATTAGTATACACTTATTCTTTATCACTACATTTTTGATGTCCAGTGTGGTGCAGGTATAAACCGTATGTTAAACAGACTACATTCTGTGATTTTTTCCCTTCAGAGTGATGTGCTTTAGTTAAATGTCACCCTACAATTAAAAAGGCAAGAAACTTTAATGAATCCGAAAGCTGCATAGGCTAGAAAGTGATGGCTAGATACCAGCTTTTAATTGGCAATTATATGATTCATGGCAGAAATTAATTAAAGCAACATTAGGTTTGCATAATGTGCCACTGATTAACCCTAACCCTTGCTACAGCAGCCAGTGAATGATTTGGGTTGGGGACTTATTAATTCTGTTGTAAGCATACTAGAAACAATGATTTTACAAGGGCATTGTCAAGATATTAAGAACAGTTTCAAGGATAGAAAAACCAGTATAAAAATCTGGGTGGACGGTCCAGAAGAATAAAACCTACTTCTGGTTTTAATAAAAGAGTGGATTTGGCTTCGCAAGAGTGAACATTCCTCTACTTAATTTGTTATCAGCTACCAAATTTGTCCAATCCTTGTTTGGGAAGAAGAATGAGCAATGGAGCACCATATCTCCAAAGCTATAAAACAAGGCTAAAAGGCCCTTCCACTCTTTTTAAAGTTACACAAAAGTATTTTTTTTAATTGCCAAAATTTTATCAGAATGTTAAACGGTGCAAAATTTCTATGTTCTCATATGAAATCTCATAAGATCTGGGTGCTTTATTATTGCTTTATTTTAAAGTAATGTTCCAAGTTCATTTATTTATTGGGGGGGAGGGGTAACTTACAATGTTGTGCAGAATCACACCATGGTGCCTGCCATCTAAAAAGATTGCTATGGGAAAAGCAAGCAAAGAACAAGATCCAATCTTTTCTGTTTACCTCTTGAACAAAAGGACAAGATTCAGTTTTTTGAAGCTACAGATGTGGCCAAAAGTATTGGCACCCTTTACTTTTTCCCCAAAGAATCCCAATTTGCCATGAAACAAGTTGACACAAATAAATGGCATCCACTATTTTTTTATTCCACAAAGCAGGAATGTATGCGCTTGATATATGACATAGCGTATTCCTATAAAGAATAAAATAAATGAAAGTGGCATGGCATAATTATTAGTATCTCTTACAAGTTAAAAGCCATTATTGGGTTTAAGTGAGGTATACTTATACTTTTGGACAACTCTGTAATCCAGAAGAGAGATTGTGCCTTTAAAATTGGCCATTTGAAATCTAAGAAATTGATATAGAATCATCTAACAATCTCCAAGATCTTTGATTTCAATGTTTATACCCCTAACATCACACCCTACTTACACACCTCAAAGAAAAAGAGAGCGGGAAAAACATATTTAATGATTACACAATTATCATTACTTAATACAGGGTTTTAAATTAATTTCCCCAAAGACATGCCTATCAAAAAGTTGCTTTACATACAATATTTGACAAGCCATGCCAAGTTAATATAGAAATGCATGATACTACCTTGGTATTATGTAAAAGCTGTCTTCAGACGGCTGAACAAGCAATTCTGTGAAATAGTATTTTATGACACCTATGAGGAAAAAATGAAATCTTCGTATCATATGAATTAATGTACAATGAAAATACAACTTAAGTCAGTAAGTCATGAAAACATAATAAAGAAACAATGAACAAGTTCAAGGACATGGATCACATAGAACTAAGTAGATAAGAAAGGAGCCACAAGGAACTAGGGCCCGAGAGAAAGGGACTCAAATAAATATTAAACCTGCCTCTGCTGCCAACATTGCAATAATTTGTATCCTATCCAAATTAATTCCTTATGTGCCCATACCAAACAACAAAATGGTATTTGTTTTCTGCTTCCCCTTCCTCGTATCATTCCTTCTTTCTCCAGCAGACCCACCACAAACATACCAATTCCCTTACAAAATGAAATCAACTGGGAAAGTGTTAAAAAATTAAAATTGTTATCTCTGGTAACTCTTAATGGACTGTTGCTGAGTGATAAGGTTTTTTAGGTTTTATTTATAAATAAAAGATGAAGCAAAAGAAGAAGAGGTCATATATTGTAATTTAAGACAAAGTGGTAAGTTACGGTACTAAAATTATTTATACTTGTTGTGATGAAAGAAGTCACTGTTTTATATATTTCTTTTCTTTTTACTATATTCTTATTTTCTTTTTGTTTCCATCTTCTCCATTTTTAATTTT
>NW_015386376.1:93169-94219 GCF_001527695.2 Protobothrops mucrosquamatus | reverse complement strand
TGTGTATCCAATCACCCAGAAGACTGAAGATTTCACCATGAATTCCAGATTCACGCACGGTAGAAAAGTACTGGCAGTTTCAGCATCAAATTACCAAAAGCTGTTTGAGAATAGGTATAATCATCAAACTCATATGTAAGAATGTAACCTGCTCTAGTAATTCATGAGCAGACCTGTAAGTCATGCCGATTGAAATAATTACAGCCAATACTCGACTTACAACCACAATCGAGCCCCAAATTTATGTTGCTAAGTGAGACATTTGTTAAGTGAGTTTTGCCCCATTTTACGACCTTTCTTGCCACAGTTGTTAAGTGAATCATTGTAGTCGTTAAGTTAATAACATTGCTGTTAAGTGAATCTGGCTTCCCCATTGACCTTGCTTGTCAGAAGGTGGTCACAAAAGCTGATCACATGAGCCAGGGACACTGCATCCGTCATAAATGTGAACCAGTTGCCAAGCGTCTGAATTTTGATCACGTGACTGTGGGGATGCTGCAAATGTCATCGAGTGTGAAAAACGGTCACGAGTCAGTTTTTTCAGTGCCGTTGTAACTTTGAACGGTCATTAAACAAACTGTTGTAAGTGGAGGGCTACTTGTATTTCCATTTTGCAACATCCTGGGTGAGAAAGGGAGGAGGAAAGTGCCATGGCAGGACAAGTAACTTCCTTTGCAGAAGACCCATGACATCTCCAAATGCCCAGGCAAATGTGACAACCCTTTGAAGAGAGGACATGGATTGCTGCTGCCAGTCCAAATAGCCTGAACCAGATGGACCAATGATGTGACACTTTGTTCGTAACACATTTATCTTTAATTGATAGGTGAAGGGAAAGAAAGTCAAAGAGAAGAACTGCCCACATATTATTAGGTATACTCAACACCTTGAAAACAGAACTCTGGACCTGGATAGAAGGTGTAGTTGCAAAGACAGTTCCCAACTTAAAGCATCCTGTTATGTCAGAGCATGCACAGTCTTATTGTGCTGAGGTAACCCAGGAGTAAATACAGTAAACAGTGGTTTGTAATTAAATGTGGTTTATATTAC
>NW_015386376.1:68715-92434 GCF_001527695.2 Protobothrops mucrosquamatus | reverse complement strand
AAAGATGCACTACTGTATGTGCTAAAGAAAGAAACAGACAGTTTAGTCCAAAGTTACCCAGTGAACATCAGGACTAAACAGAGAGGTAAATCTACATTGGTGCCCTTCAGACCTGTTAGATCAGAATTTCCATAATCCCCACCAGCTTGACTGTAGTCCAACACACTTAGAAGACAACTGTTTTCATTGCCTAGACTAATAAAAGGTTACGCAGTTAAGATTCCTCAGAAGGACCAAACATGGACTTGAACATACGCCTTTTTCCAAATTTTACAAGCAGTCCAAAGCCAAAAATCTACATAATTTCGAATCTGTGCAACTTAAATTGAACATAAATTCCCAGCAGAAAACCTAATACTAAATTCTGGGTTAAAACGAACCCTAATTTTATGGCATGAAAGAGGAATTATTCTAATCCATATATCTGGCACTCTTTATCTATGGCCTCATTTTCTGGTTTATTGATGTATCCAGAGTTTAAAATATGTGCTAGAATTTAGTGTCTATAATACATACAGCTTTGCATATTTAGTTTTTGCCACATTTTTTGGAATACTACAGAAATTATAATGTGGATGTGGGTTTTTTTTTCACAGTCTCATTATCTGTGATTTCATTATCTCAGGTTGCTCAGCTGGAAGAGAATTCCTGCAAATAACAAGAGGAATTTGTATACAGTGTGCAAGAGGACGAATCTTGATTATATTTTTGCTGAAAACTATGCTAGGTAATTTAATATTATAAAAGAAACCATCTGGATTGGAACTAAGTCTGCCTTGTTTTCAACTGTATCCAAGAATATGGTTTTAAAACGAGTATTTATTGATTTATTTATTTAATGTATTTCTTTATTAGATTTAGAGGCTGCCCAGTTCCAAAATGACTCTTAGTCACGCTAAATATAAATGACACTAAAAATAAAAGAATTAAAGAAAAATAATAAAAAGAAAATCAGAAACACCAGACAGCTACACTCCCTCTAATAAGAAACATCGCCAAGAAACTCAACAAATATCTTTCCCCAAGGCCCAGGAGAACAGCAGGTTTTTAAAGACTTCTGGAGCATCATGAGGATGGGAGCTATATAGATCTCTGGAAGAATATTAGGAAGCCTCATGTACAACTCTACAACAGTCCAACTGTGGGGCCACTAGAATATCAGTGACTGGATGGACTCCTGATCCACAAACTAGAAATGTAATCTGTGGTTATCTCCAAGCAGAGCTGACAAAGGTTTCTTAAACTCTGAAGGACCAAGTCAACTCAATCAGTGCCTCCAGAATTTCCACAGTTCTTTGCCATTGGCTGTATTGTTTGAGGCACCAAGTTCCTTCCCTCTACTGTTATACCTCCTTCTTAGCTCTATGGACCATGAAATCTCCCCTTCTGGGGCTTCTCCTGTTCTTATCATCTTACTGCACAATATGCAGAAGCTTCTGAACATGGACGGTTTTTCTTTTTGTTTTTAACAAAGCCACTGTGGCTAATTGTTTTTGGCTTAGTTGCTTTTGTTTAATTCTTATGGTCCATTAATTAATTCACGATGAATATAAGTAGCATACAGTCTAAAACTTTTTCTTACAAAATCAACATTCAGAGGTTAAGTTGCATTTCGCACACAATTCTGATGTTACCACTCTGTTGTCCAATATATTTTCTTCTGATTAGAACTTCATGTAATGATAATAAAAAAAAAAAGTCAGGCACCAAGAACTCCATGGTTTTGCTGACCTGAACAGAAATAACAGTATGTTTTTGCCCCACAAATTAAATCAATGTATCTTGTGTGACAACTTTCAGCTGTTGGCTAGCTGCACACTGTTTTTTTCCCCCCCACTTCTATCTGAAAATGTCCTTGATATTGTCTGGAAGAAAACATTTTCCTCTGGAGATAAGCGGTTAGAACAGTTTGCGACCTTAGAGCATCTAAAATTATGTTGTGTGATGATTTGGAGAAAAGTTGTCTGAAGCACAAGAAATAGGATGGTGTTCAGTGGCACACAGGTTGGCACACAAGCCAGAGCACCGCTTCAGGGTTCATTATTCAATGACTTATCACCTGCTGAGACTTAACAAAGTGGGTGAAATGCTCCATTAAGGAGTCCTGTTTCAAGTGATGTGGAGGGCTTGCCTGATGTTACAATTGCCAAGTGATGAAAATACACTTCAGCATCCTCCAAGCTTTATGAAAAACAACAGCCCTCAAATAATAATTTGTCTGTGGATAGGGAAGAAGCAAGGGAAGGATATCACAGGCTTTTAGCTCTTTCAATTATAGATAGAAGGGTTTGGATTCTGTTCATGATTTTATGAAATGTTATTGATTTTTATTGTTCCCAGATAACTGGGAACTCTCAGTTATCGTTTACAACCAGCCAAATTAAAAATATAGTGCCAATATAGCACTGACCTAAAAGGAAATTCAAATCATATATATTTAGGATCCAATCTGGGTCGGTCACTGGGACCAGAGGTTTAATCTTCTGAGCTTCTGGACTCAGAGTGTATGCTAGAGAGAAGTCCCCTAAGATGGGCCCCAGCATGAGTCCCAAAGCTCTGATCCCAGTGACCGATCCAGATTGGGTCCTGCAACATTATCCTGGGACACGTATATTCGCCTTCATTCATATTAAATCTATATAAATAAAAATGTAAATGTTCGTTTGTTCAAAATCTTAAATCTCCGAAAGTTCTTCACCGATTGCTTTGAAATTTTGACACAACGTTGCATTCGAATACACGCGTTTTTATATACCTATATTATATAGATGTCACACCTGTGACAGGTAAAAACATGCTTTTTTTGAAAAACAGCGCCATCTGTTGGACGTAAAAGCAACACACGCTTTTACCAGACTGAGCCACAGCAACGCGTGGCCGGGTACAGCTAGTTAATTATATAATGAAACATCTAATATTCTTTGAATAAGCGGTGACAAACAGATGCAATGACTGTGTGGTTTGGGTGGCACTTTTTTCTTTTACATTAATAGTAAATAAATAACATGCACTTCCTTTGTTCTAACTGACATTTAAATCAGTAAGAGCTTGTTAAAAATGAATAAGGCTCCCTATAAATCTAGCGATGCAATTATACACGAGCCACTGACTTTCTCACCTGTTCCAACAGACTTGGGTGGCAATAGGAACATCACAGCATTTTCCCATCAATAAGAGTAATAATGAACCTAGAGTAATACATTCTTCTGCATCCTATTTAAATAATTTTAAACAGTAGCTCCTGATTCGTCCAAGCAAATTGTGACCAGAAATCATACTCCAGTCTTTAAAACTTCAGTATTATTTGCCCATGCTTCAAGGAACAATTTATTTGTCTAACCCAAAGAACTTAAGGTCTTCTAAGTCCACAAAGGTGTAGCTCAATTTCAGGGGAAGATTTCCAGGAGGACAGAAAGCTGTGCTGTAAAAAAGTGACTAATCTTCAAAAGCATTAAGAGCTCCAGAGAAAAAAAGCTACTTAAGCCAGCTAGGTAAAGTGGAAGAATTGCATTCAGATCACTCAGACTCCAAATGTGGAGAGCCATTTTATATGCAGTGACGGATTGTACAAATGGCTATGAGAAATTTGGATTGAATAACCAGGTTTCCAAAGTCTTTAATGAGACACACCTGGGCCCCACATACTAACAGACTGCTGATCCTGCTTTCAAAATATTTTAGCATTGGAGGGATGTGTAATTTCCACCCTTGTCACAAAAGATGCCAAGAGTGGCCAATAAATTCCGCTAAATGCTCCCCAGAAGAGATCATCGTTGGATTTTTCCAGAACCAGAGGAGTGTAAAATAATTCATAGATCTCCGAAGAAGATCTTTGCTCTTATAATGTTCTGGTTAATTTGCTTGCAGTTCACAAAGCTCTTTATAGAAGCCATACATACTTTTCATGTTGTGACAGTTTACAGTTATACACACACACACACACACACAAGAACATCATGTAGTAACATAAGCACATGTCATTTAACCTTACACTGGCTGGGTCTGCATATTGCACCACATTACAAAATGATTTGTTAGGGTTTGGCTTACCACAATAAGCAAACTCAAGTACTATGGTTTGGAAAACATAGTTTATGGCTTAGCCTGTTATGTTTTTCAGGCAAATGAGGCTTTCCTAGCTTAAGCACTATCAGTGAACCCAAACAACTATACTAATAAATCTATTGTGTTGGCTATTATGATCTCTCCAAAATCTTTTGCATACACACCAAAAACTGTTATACAAGAGTTCAGATCCAGGAATTGGGACTTTGTGACTCTTCAAATGCTGTTGGACTACAAGTCCCATAATGGCCGGAATGTGGCGAACTCACACTGTTTCTAGTACCTGACTTAATGGAAATAGCAGTCACTGAATTGTGCAACTCAAAGGAATGCAATCTTTTGTCTTATTTTTTTGTATATATTTACCGAGAGAGACTCACTACTTGTAGTCCGCTCATCCTCTGAATGAAGCCTTCCGGATTCTGTTCCTGGTAACTCAGTTCCTGAATTAATCAGGAGGTAATTGTGCCCAAGAAAACAGTCATCGTTTTGGGGATGAAGCAGGCTATCGTTGAAAGGATTAGGATGGCAACACCATTCATCAACCAAATCACTCCAGTTCTCAAAAGGAAGTGAAAGAACGCGGAGAAATGTCCTAAGCAAGAAGAGAATGAGTTGATTATCATAACAGAGACAACAAGAATCAAGGCTGTACAAACTGCAGGATAATTGTATGAATAAAGAAAAGGGACCAGATTTTCTACTGTTTCTGATGCTGAGAACCCTATATAAAAATGGAGATTAAGGGACAAATTATAACTTTGCAGGGGAGAACCTATGTTTGTGTATCTTAGCATAATGGTACCTGGAGCACATGGGAAAAATTGGTCTAGGCCAGGGGTAGGCAACCTTGGCTCTTTTATGACTCGTGGACTTCAACTCCCAGAATTCCTGAGCCAGCCATGCTGAGGGGAAAGGGAGAGGTATCCAAGCTGAGCCATGCTGGCTCAGGAATTCTGGGAGTTGAAGTCCACGACTCATAAAAGAGCCAAGGGCTATTAATGGAATTGAATGGTGTGATTCAGTGACAGAACAGAAAGCAGCTTCCGACTGAATGTACTTCACAAAAAACAATCTGCCCTTAGATGGGCTGGATCAGGGGAGCAGACAGAGTTCAAAGTCTCCTGATTTGCAGAAATTTAAAACAGATTCTTAAAGTAGCAAGTACTAGGTAGCCTTGCTTTTTTTTTTCTTTTGAAGATGCCAACTAAAATATTCATGCAGATAGGTATATATGCATTCATTCACTGTATTGAATGAATACAGTGTGACTGTGGCTAGTTGAGGCAAGGGGGAAACTGGTCTTCACTAATAATCCCGCTGAATCAATCCATTTTCCTCTATTATTCAGACATTAAGCAATATTACATACACCATCATATTACATACTCCACCAGTGCCAGTTTTTAACTATCAGCTAATATTATACAGACTTAAATCACTCTGACTCAAAAAATAGGCAGAGTAGGGCCATGCCCATCCTCTTGTATCCCAAAAGTGGGATTTTCAAAAGGCAATTGGACTTTCTTTGTTTTTTTTTGAAGACGTTTCACTTCTCATCTACGTTAAGATTGAACAGCCCTCTCTCAAAAAGATTGTGAGGGATACGACACCAGCTATCTCCTGTTTGCAATACAGTCCTTTCAGCAGTTCCAAGAAGGTTCCACACCCATCTGCACTACTCAGGTGACCCTGAGGGCAGGTAAACCTCCAAGTGGCCTCAGTGACTCTCAGAAAGAGTGCTAACAACCAGATGACTGCAAGGAATATAAATCCTTCCATTCCCCACCATTCAGTCAGAACTGAAGAAGCTTCTTGAATGAGAAGTGAAAACGTCTTCAAGGAAAAGCAAAGAAAGTCCAGTTGCCTTTTGAAAAAGCACCTTTGGTTAAACCATGACTTGGATGACTGAGAATCTCCATAGACATCCTCTTGTATCACTTCCAACAATGCTATGATAGATGATAAATGTTGTTTCCCTCTTCCCATACGTCTTTGCCTCATGGATGAACTCTAAAAAGCAGAGCTGATCAGTTCAGAAGCAAAGCAATGAAAGGATGTCTACATCCATATAAAAGCTTCAATTGTACCCTAAAGAGAATTATTAAAGGGAGCCACACTGATGATTTAGTCTTACAGAAGAAATATGGACAACATGCCAGGGCTACTTCTGTTAAAGCGGGGGAGAGGGGGGAAATGGGACAAATAGTCTGAAACCAGATTATCACCGTGAAAATGCACAGATAGCAACTGATTTATCTGCCTTTGATCCACATAGGTGAGTGAAAGGGGTTTATTGTTTCTACTATAAATATGTCTTCTATCTCTTACACTTTAGTGCTTGCTGGAATTTTGCGTTAGCAGCTTTCCCGGTTCTTGCAATCAACATACTTAAACAGCTGTACATTTGAATCGCTGTCTGTGAGTCTTATGATGGTTTAAGATTTAATTTCAGACAGCCAAACAGGGTAGCTTGGACACAGAATTACTTGCAGTACCATCTCAGATTTCACACTTAGTTGACAAGAATGCATTTCATTGATAGTTGTTTGGCAGAAGTCCATACACAAGAACATCTGGGGCAAACTGCTCCCTTTATAGCCAACTGGCATCTTCTCCGTCATGCCATATGTAAACCCAACCAAGATAACATACATCTCTCTTTCACAATTAAGGTAGCTCAACTAATTCCAGTGACTTTTGCTTAATTGATACTCAGTTCTACATATTTTTATTTTGCCCAAGCAAACAAATCGGTTTCTACAACAGAAAAACAAAGAATAGCATATCATTTAGGGTTGTGTTAAAGCAATACATTTTGATAGCAAACAATGCTAGGGTCCCCCCCCCCCAACACTGGCTCAAAACTTGATACACCATATGTAATGCAAAAAAATGTAGTTTAAATAGACAGCCCTTGCCATTTATTTTTCAGTGTTCCTATAAAGCAAATGTGCAATGATATTTGGGATTAAGGAAGGGTCGAGGCCAAAAGAGTGAGCTGAGGAAAATTAATTTAAAGGGCATGCCACCCAGTTCCAATCTTGTGAATGGCGAGGGCAGTACCATGAAAAGTATTATGCCTATATCTCATGCAGAAAAACAATCTGTGAAAAGAATAAACATGGCTCAATAGTCAGGTGACACAACCTCTCCAGTTCTCAACAGTCATGGTTTTGTAACCTATACAGTAGAAAAACAGGCAGTCTCTGATTCACTAGTATAATGTAGCAAAGACTCTGCAGATTCAGTTGGGGGGGGGGAATCTTCTTGGCTTGCCCCATGGAAAAAAAGACTAAAAGGAGAGAAAAAAAAGTCCCTCTTTGGGATGAAAAGCCAAATCTCCTACAGAAACATACAGTGAACCACACAAGCCTGCTAACTGAATATCTTACCATGTTTGGTACACCCCAATAAAATATTTTTTCAATTAATTATGAACAACATTCGCATTTTAACGTGGCTACCATTTTTCCCAGCCACTGGTTTTAAACAAAATCCAGCTTAAAAATGAGCCGTGTTTTTCATGTTGCTGGAAATCTTCATCTCCTGCTTTTCAGCTGAAAAGGTCTCAAGACAGAGCGTTGCAAGGCATCTAAAAATATTGATGGTGTTAATAAAAGTAAAAAGAGCAGGGGAAACAAAAACGCCATTCATAGTGTACAAGAACTATTGTACGCAGGCAACGGAGATTTTGAACCTTTCAAAAGGACACCAAATTCCTTATCTTTCTCACCCAGACTTCACTTCCAGATTATCTGAGTTCAAAGATCACCAGCTGCTACGGTACATTTCTTCTAGTATGGCTGATTTGCAAATACATTCATCAATAGGAAAATCTCACAGAGTACAGTACTTACCTATTATTAATTACACTCTCCCCGCAACATTGGCAGAAAAAAGTACAACTCTTTTTGGATTTTAGGCCATTTCCAACAGCTGGTGTCAATTCTGAAAGATATTGAAGAACTTAACTAACAACAGTAAAACTACCTATTCACATTCATGCCAAGAATTTAGTGTAGCACTGGATTCAGAACAACAATATTTTTTATACCATATATTTTATTCGTCATATCATCTCAGTAATGAGGAAACATTCCTGAAAGGGAGTCTTGTATTATCACACCATATTCCACACAATGAGTTTTAACTCAACAGCTTGAAGATCACATAGCAAGATGATAGTTGAAATAAGATTCGAACCAAAGACTTTCTGGGGCAATTTTCCCAGCCTTCGTGATGACTGGCCTTCTCATCTTAAAATTGTGCTAACTGGAGAATTCTGCAGATGAAGTCCACATGTTGGGAAAGGTTGCTTCAAAAGATAAGCCTTCAGTGACCTGATGACTGCTAGTCAGGGATCTTTCTAATTCTCAAGGATCAAAGGGGCAAATATCAGGTTTCATGCCCAATGTGGCAATGAATCTTGACTTTCACAACTCTCAGGAGTTTTTTATTACAGAAGTTCATGGACATGACACAAGTACATTAATTGTTCTAGTGGAGGCCAAAAAAGAAGGTATCTGTCTCCTGCAGTACATAAAAAACAAGCACATATGTAGGTTTCAATATAAGGCCTTTTGAAATCAATGGAGATTAGGCCATTTTCTTCACAACCTTGAGATTGGGAGCCTTAATGTTGACATTATGATTCTGCCCAACCTGGGAACTGGTTGTTCCTCACCGGCTTCACTTCATGACTTCAACTCCTACTTCAGATTACAGTATCTTCATTACATGTGGCTGGTCTTTGTAAATATGCCTTAAATCAGGGGTAGGCAACCTTGGCTCTTTTATGACTCGTGGACTTCAACTCCCAGAATTCCTGAGCCAACATGGCTGGCTCAGGAATTCTGGGAGTTGAAGTCCACGAGTCATAAAAGAGCCAAGGTTGCCTACCCCTGCCTTATATAAAGTTGGAATTGGATGTTTTTGAAGAGTAAAATCATTATAAAAATTTATGAACATTATTAATTTAAAAATTAAAGGCTTCATTAATATTAACTTTATAAAAATATATTCTGTGAATATATGATTAAATAATTTGTTGCTCCCGAAAGGTGCTTTAAAGTCTTTAAAGAAATAAACTGCTATCTCAAAGATCTGCTAAAATAAGCACAAATCCAGTCAAGCAATGCAACATCCAATCTATGAATAACACGATACTGGAAAGTCTCCTCTTTACAGGCAATATTTCCTGTGAATTATGGGGTGATTATATACATCTACTGATAAATAACCTGCACAGAATCAAAAGGTTTAGCTCTCAGTAAGCGTAGGTGGAGCTAAGATTCCTAAAGAGAAAAATAAAGTGCAGAACATGTAGCATTAGCAGCAGAATAAAAAAATATCACTTTCTGATACAAGCGAACAGAACAATTTCTTAAATCTCAACATCTCAGCCAGGAAAACTGTTTCAATAGTCTTAATATTTTGCATATTAAAATACGTTGATATGTTTTCCTATGAAGCATGACAATTCATATTTATTTTCATGAGGTACAGAACAAGGGATAAAGCCAATAAAATCCAAGTCAGATCAATGAAACTTTGGAAATAAATGAGAAAAAAGAAGTAGCCTAAACTGTGATCATCTTATCCAGGGGTAGTCAACCTTGGCTCTTTTATGACTCGTGGACTTCAACTCCCAGAATTCCTGAGCCAGCTCAGGAATTCTGGGAATTGAAGTCCACGAGTCATAAAAGAGCCAAGGTTGACTACCCCTGATTTCTTATCTATAATGTCACCACTAAACATTAGGGTTTTTTTTCCTAGTCCAATGTTTTATAGGTAAATGCAGCTTTCCTTGAATATTTTTAACCCATCTAATTTTGATAAGTTTATTTTACAAGTGAACTTTCAAGCAGAGATCATCAGCAGAAAAGAAATAAAATGAAAAAAATGAAAATTCACTCTTACTTGTACTGAAATCTGCTTGAACAAGCAGCCTCATATGTAAGCCTTCCCCAGGCAGATATTGCAGTCCTCGACAGGAAGAAGGCACAATCCTGACCTCTGGCGGAAGCCCGAAAGCTCTGCAAGCTTTATCACTTTTTAGCTCTATTAAAGAAGGCATCAGAGTAATATCCATAGGCCAGCTTTCTGGATTTAATTCACTACAGGGATTTAAGCAAGAACAATGATATCCCATTAGCAAATAGTTGAAATAAAAATCCACATGGCTGGGAAAGTCTCAAAAGGAGATATTTGAAATTATTTAAGGCATTTCTGTACCTCACTTCATAAAATGGATCCAGTGCACACAAATAAACATACAGAATAATTAAATCCAGCATTTTGCAGGAATGGAAAGCAAGCTGATAAAGAAGTCTCCTGTATCCTTGATTAGGCCTGAGAGATGTACAAAAGATTTGTGGAAGATGTCATCCCAGGTTGCACTAGGATGGGGAACTGCCAAGATGAGGAACTGCCCATGATTGTTTGTGGAGATTCTCAGTCATCCAGGTCACAGTTGTTTCAAAGGTGCTTTTTTGTCTTCAAAAAGCAACTGGATGGTTTTTTCCTTGAAAACAACCAAACGTTTTGTTTCTCATCCAAGAAACTTCATCAGTTGTGATGGTGGGGGTGGTGGAAATGGAAGGATAGGTACTGACAACTGAGACTGGATGGTGAGGGGATGGAAGGATGGGTTCTGACAGGATGGTAGGGGTGGAGTGTGTGGAAGGATTGTACTTCTTTGCAGTCATCTGGTCGTTAGCACTTTCTCTGAGACCTTTTGAAGCCACTTGAGGGTTTACCTGTGTCCTCAGGGTCATCTGAATCAAAGTGCAATTGTTTGTGGAATCTTCTTGAAACTGCTGAAAGAGCTGCACTGTAGACAGGAGATAGATGGTATCTTATTCCTCCCCCTGTTGAGAGAGGGCTGCTCAATTCTAACATAGAGGAGGGGGTTGGACTAGATGACCTCCAAGGTCCCTTCCAACTTTATTATTATTATTATTATAGATGGATTCTTTTACCCTTCTTTGAAACCAGTGGTACTCTCTAGTCTATAGCAGGGGTCCTCAACCCCCGGTCCATGGGGGTACCAGGCCGCAGCATGCCAGCAACCGGGCCGCACAAACAAGCAAAGCCCCATCCATGGGATGCAGGCAGCACACAAAACCACACACCCTCCGGTCCATGGAAAAACCTCTCTCCACGTAACCAGTTCCTGGTGCCCAAAAGGTTGGGGACCTCTGTCTGTAAGATTATGTTAGAATTGTTAGAACTGACTATCAGAACTGATGAAGCTTCTTGGATGAGAAGCAAAATATTTTCTTTTTCTTCCTCAAAGAAAAAAACAGTCCAGTTGGCTTTTGAAGGAAAAAAAATGCATGTAATTGTGAATTTGGGGATGGGGGGGGGGGAAGCAGAAGAGTGTCATCTTGAAAACACCTACTGTTGTCTATGGGGTGTTCCACGCGTGCCCCAGAGCTGTAGCGTAGCACTGATTTTGCCGTTCTGCTGAAAGCTGCAAGATCATTCAGATGCTGTTGCTTTGGAAATAGCAACATCCTAAATCTAACAGAGGAACATTTTAATTCCCTGTGTCATGCTGTATGAGATTTCAAGGCAGCAGTCCTTGTAAAAAGAAGTCACAGAAACTGATTTCAGCACAAAATAAAATAGTCAGTGTAGAATTCAATAAAGGAGAGAACACTCTCTCATCTAACTGATCTAGTCTTCTGGAAACATTACTTATGGTAATTAGGTGTCTGTGACAGGAATGACATGGTGTCAGCAGTGGTCATTTGATATAATTCAGTATCTTGCCTCTCTTTTCATATATATCACCCTCAAATAAAAAATTCAAGATCAAAACCAAATTTTCAGTTCACAGCAGGTGATGTTTGGAGAAACACATTACACACAGATAAATCCTTACATTAATATACACATGCATTTCAAAAAGCAAAATTGACCCCCAAAGTATTAAGAAAAACATGTATCACATATTTACACAGCAAAAATATATGAAGTGGGATGCGCTTGCATACAATGCTTGAGATGCAAGGGTAAAAACATTCATGGTGAATTTCCCTTGCAAGTGTGCCCCCAAAACCTTCAATTCCAAAATCACATTATCACCCAAGCTGGGCATTTTTTCCATTCAATGTATAGACAATTGTACAGACACGATGGCTTGGCACATAGGTTCATGAAAATAATGGACCAGATGTTGGTACTCTAGTGCTGGACAACCTCCCAGATTATTTTTAATACCTTCTATGGGAAGGTAGGTATTATGGAAATGGGAGGAACAGGAGGGACAGCAAATAACAAGAAAAGTGTCCCAGAGTCTCTGAGGACATTGTAATAGCCATCAGCATAGTATCAGCCAGTGAATGGATCAACCCAGTTAAGCAGTGTACTATTAGCTACTTTTAATCCAACATACTCCAACATGGACGATCACTTGACTATGAGCCAGCAGTGTGCAGCAGCAACCAAAAAAGCTAATACAATCCTGGGTTGTATAAACAGAGGCATAGAATCAAGATCATGCAAAGTATTATTACTGCTTTATAAAACCCTAGTAAGACCAGACCTGGAATACTGCAGCCAATTTTGGTCACCATATCACAAAAAAGATGTTGAGAGTTTGGAAAAAAATCATAGAAGAGCAACTAAGATGATCAAAGGCCTGGAGACTAAAACATACGAAGAACGGCTATGAGACTTGGGTTTGGCTAATCTAAAGAAAAGAAGAAATAGGGGAGACATGATAGCAGTGTTCCAGTATCTGAGGGGCTGCCACAAGGCAGAGGGGGCCAGGTTGTTCACCAAAGGACCAAATGGAAGGATGAGAAACAATGGTTGGAAATTGATCAAAGAGAGAAGCAACCTGGAATTAAGGAGAAACTTCCTGATAGTGAGGATAATCAACCAGTGGAACAGCTTACCACAGAAATTGTGGGCGCTCCATCACTGGAGATTTTTAAGAAGTGACTAGACATTCATCTGTCTGAGATGGTGTAGGTTCTCCTGCTTGAGCAGGGGGCTGGACTAGAAGATCTCCAAGGTCCCTTCCAGCTCTATTCTATTCTAAATACTAATTTCAATTAAGATCCACCACTATCTTGATTGGACTGCAGGGCACCTCTAGGCTGCCAGAACAAACTCTAGAATAGCCAGTTGAATATATTGTAGCACAACTAGAATTCACCTCACCAGATGTCATTTTTGAAGAAAGATTTTGGCAATCATCTTGAAAATAGAAAAAAGATCCACTTATAAAAAGATACAGCAAGGCAACCTAGAAAGAAAACGTTTCTACTGGGAAACACTGTTTACCTGTGTCTCTTTTTATTGAAAACCCTTTGAAATCTTAGTCTCCTACCCTTATTGGCAGAATGTGGGATTCCTTAGATAATCATGTGAGAGAATTTTAAAAGCATCTGTGTCTGCTCAGAAGAAAGGCTTGTTCATAGGAAAACATATAATTTATGCATTCCTATCTAATTTTAAAAGCCCCCTTCAAGCAAATAATTGAGGCTTCTGGCAAGGAAGTTTTGTATCTCCCACAGCAGTCTATTAGATTAGGGAAGGGGGCGGGTGGGCCCAATACAGATGTGAAATAAGAGGTAGTCCCAACCAATATGATATGCAAATTTCAGATGACATATGTCAAAACAAAACAAACCACTAAAAGCTATAGCATTGGAAGAAGGTGACATAATTACAGTATGTAGAACTGAGATCTTTTTCTTCTATTTTAGGAAAATGGATTACTTATTTTGTTTCTTGGTATGAGATCTAAAAGAAGGTTTACAAAGAGTTATTCCAGCAAAACAAACCTGGGGGGGGAAATTCTGCTATTCCACCAGCATGACTTCAGAGGAGTCTATAACTATCCAGGCCATTACTCTTCCCTTATAACAGGGGTGTCAAACTACCGGCCAATGGGCCGGTTGCATCATACGGAGCCTGCGCCCACCCCAGCTCCGCCAATGCAAAAAAGGTCACGATATGTCACGACATGTCACGTGACGTGGTGAGTTTGACACCAGTGCCTTATACTATATAAAACATAGGGTTGACTCTATTGGGAACCCACAGGTAATTTAGTATAATATAACTTCCTAGAGGACTATGTTCCTGTAGGGAATTATATAAGATCTCTCCTAACAGTTGCTTCCCAGTAAAATATTTTTCCTGAAATGGATTTCTTCTATTTTGGTAACATATTGCAGAATCTGGGAGGCATATGGTTAAGAACAGTAAGTGGTGCAACGTTTAGAAACAAGAGAAAAATATTTATGATTCAGTTTTAAAGAACCAACTAAGTTTCTCTATACTGAACAAAATAACAAACTTCAGGTTTGGATACAGATCTTAACTGATCAGATCAGAGAGTCTTTTGGAAGATAATCAGCCTCAGCTTTGAAAGTATTTCTTATCATTAAATTTGCTGAGGATAAGAACTCAATTTTCAGAGATTACTGTTTCATCACCATCGTAATTGCAAATAGTGGCTAAATGAGGCAGTTGCTAAATGCAGACTACCTGCCACGTTTCCAGTGAACAGTCTGGTTTTACTTCCTCTAGTTTTGAATGATTTGTTTTTCTTTCATTCTAAGGTATTCTCAGCCATTCTCTCCCATAGCAGAAAGGCGTATGCTATGATTATTTAAATCAGTGCTTTTGAAAGCTAGAAAAGACATAAGGATAAAGACACATAACTTCACTGACACATCCTTCCACCACAACCTCTCAATTCCTCTCTTCTAACTGATGTTTGAAGAACCCCTGGGAACATCAACCCCCCTTTTTTACATCTGCTCCCTCAAGAATCCAGCTGAGAGGATCCGTCGCTTGGGGTCACTATTTATCCAGGCATCATAAAACCTTTCCTTTCAAGTGGTGTGTATCTTTCACACTGAGTTGTCTTGAGGTAATGCAGGTCACAAGGTTCAAAATCCATTCTTGATTTTGCTAACATGCAGTGACTTCCATTCAAATAGTTCAAGAAGTTCAATTCAGTTACAGTACTGCTAGGTAAGCATAAGAGAGCCAGTTCAGTCTAGTGCAGGGGTGTCAAACTGCCGGCCTGCGGGCCAGATGCGTCATGGCAAAACCGCGTCCACCCCATTGCTGGCAATGGAAAAAAAAGTCGTGATACGTCACAATACGTCACGTGACGTTGCAAGTTTGACACCCCTGGTCTAGTGGTTAAAGTGCCAGGCTAGAAACCAGAAGGCTGAGAGTTCTAATCCTGCCTTAGCATAAAAATTAGCTGAGTGACCTTGGGCCAATTACTCTCTCTCTCTCAACCCAATCCACTTCACAGGGCTATTGTTGTGGGGAAAACAGGAGGGCAAAGAATATTATGTATGTTTGCTGCCTTGAGTTTATTATAAAAATAATAAAGGTGGGATAAAAATAATAAACGAAAAAGAGCACCACACAAGCCTAAGTGATTAATATGGTTTAATAGAGGGCAATACTTTCTGCAGTTTGTTGTGAGAACTCAGCTGCTTTATTTAATCTGAAAGAAGCACAGTGGATGTATGCATAAGCTGTTTGTGCTTATCTACACAAAGGCATTTTAAAAGAGGAGGGGGGATGGTAAACTAACAGAAGATATACCTTAAAGCAGTGGTTCTCAACCTATGGGTCGCGACCCCATTTGGGGTAGATCAACCATTTCACGGGGGTCGCCAAGCAAGGCTGTCCGCCATTTTTTTTTGTCCGCCATTTTTTCCCTCTTTTCCGGCGGGTGCCTTACCTCCCTTGGGCTGGGCCAGCTGGTGGTCGGCCTGCTCCGTCTCTGCTGCTTGCCAGCTACGCCTCAGCCGGCGCAGGAGGCGGAACCACGCATGCGCGGCGCTCCCGGGCAGGGAAAGTCCTCGACTTACGACCGGTTGGGTAGTCCTCGACTTACGACCGGTTTAGTCCTCGACTTACGACCGGTTTAGTCCTCGACTTACGACCGGTTTAGTCCTCGACTTACGACCGGTTGGGGTCGCGGCATTAAAAAGGTTGAGAACCACTGCCTTAAAGGAAGTAATGATAGGATGCTTGAATGAACAGTCAACTCAGTTCTGGGCTTCTCAAACTATTTAAAGGAACCACATCTGTAGTTTAGGAAAATCTTTCGAGTCAAAAGATATACTTTTTTTTTCAAATAAGCTTGAATCCAAGACTATTATTTCGTAAATTAAACTTTAAAGAAATAAGTTGCCTGCATCGTGAAGATATTTGGAAAACATTTTCTTTCCTGGCATGATTCGACTTCCAATGTATACTGCATGTCCTCGTCTAGAATGCCTTCATTGTCTGGTAACACAGACATTTACTAAGGTATGATGATAAGGAAAGTGATATTTGTAGAAGTTTTTGCAAAAAGTAATCACCACTGTCCTGAATGGAAAGTGGGAAGCTAGAGACCGGCTCGTAAGAGAACAAGCGTAACATAACCCGGAACGTAACATAACCCGGCAATGCCTGTCTCAAAGTGGGAAATGAAACAGGGTGGGGCGGGGGAGGGGGAATCAAACATAAAGCAAACAAGTAAAGTACCGAATAATCAGCAATCCGCTCTTCATCTTCTCCCTAATCTCCAAGAACAGAGCAGCATCCATCCACCGACTCCAAAAGAGAGCCAAGCCGAGAGAAAGCAACCCGCTGCGAGGTTCAAAAGTGTGCAAAGTAGGCTCCCACGTGGGCCGGAGAAAACCCAGAAAATTGAATCCCGGAAACGTTTTAGCAGAGAGGAGGGCCTCTGTCTCACACAGCGCCCCCTGGGGGAGAAATCGCGGGCTCGGTCCAAAAAGCTCCTAAGCTCTTTTGTCTTTTTAATATCGTTGCAAAGAAGTCCTCGGTCACAACGTGACATCATCTTAAAGGAGATCGCGACTACTTAGATGACGAAAGAGGGTTGCATGTTAACGTTTTTATCTCCGGCCGGAATCGCGCTGTAGTTTAGTCCGCTTGAAATGACTGGTGGATGTCTTTGTTTGCTTTCTGGCGCATCACTCCATAGTAGAATAAGCGGGGAGATGGATTTTTTTTATCTCTCCAGAAGATCTTGTATTCCGATTCTATCTACATTTACTCAGAAGTCAGTCTCGCTACAATTATAGTAGTTTGCAATCCTGTGCTGAATTAATTAGTGCCTTGCATCCAATTGCATTGCAATAAACGTGCAGCCTATTGTAAACTGTAGTTTCCCACGGTTTGGTTAGCTAGATGCTTTACAGGTTGGATTCCATTCAAACAATGCTTATTTTTTTTAATGTGCCTGTTTAGTGCTACTGATATACACCCCATCCACATTCAGAAAAGGGCGGCAGGGCTTTTCGATTGCGAGAAATTGAATGAACCACAATAAATGACCGGTTTCATGATTTGCCTGTCAGCTTCCAGCGAAGAGGCATGTCGACTTAGCTGGAGAATCCAGTACTCTGCAGATCATCCGACACAATCCTAAATCGGCCCGTAACGTGAGCACACACAGTCGTGCAGTGGGGACAAACTACTCCTCCATTTGCTAGGGATGTGGGTCTACACATATGTTGTTCATAGTATGTTTAGGTGTGTGTCATGTATATGTTTCACTTTGAGAGCGGGCAACTAAATTTCATTTTTGATGTGTGCCATTGTGCCCACAGTATAAAAATGACAATAAAGGTATCTGTTTTAATATGCTGTGCACCGCCCTGAGTCCTGCGGGAGAAGGGCGGTATAGAAATTAAATTAATAATAATAATAATAATAATAATAATAATAATAATAATAATAATAATAATAATAATAATAATAATAATAATAATAATAATAATAATAATAATAATAATCTCATCTCATCTCATCTTATCTTAAAGAACTGGGCTAGCCCAAGCATTTCCTCCTGCTTTCATGAAAACAATAAGCCAGGCGGGAAACCAGCTCAGCTTTAGGATACGCAGGGAGGGGAGAGATAGAGAGAATCTCCGAAAAGGTACAAGTCCGCTTCTGCCCCGCTGCCACCAAGACGATTCGAAGCCGCCCCCCCCCCTCACTTCTCGAAGTAGACTTTCCCTTTAAGGGACTAACTACCTGGAATCGCCGCCCGGTGCAGTCGAAGAAACTGCGCTAATTCCGAGCGGCGGCAGGTGGCGTCATAACGTCAGGCGAGGCCAGAGGAAGGGCGAGAGAGGGAGAGGAAGCAAGCAAGCCGCTTGGCATTCTGGGAACTGTCAGTGCTCCGCGGGGGGGCGGTGGTTTGCGGCGCGGCTCTTCCGGCTTTGGGCGCCAAGGTAACCCTTTTCGCTCTCCCTTCTGGCCCTGCGGGCCTTTTCCCTTCCTCCGGTGATGGGGTTAGTCTGCGAGGGGAGAAAGGGCTGAGAGAGACAGAGGGAGAAAAGGGAACGGCGGGCAGCGGCGTCCTTGTTTTGGAGCCCAGGGACTTCTCCGAGGGCTTCTTTCCCCTTCCGCGGAGCCAGGTGCAGAGCGATGGGTTTTGTCGTAAACGCAGGGAGGAGGCGTAGCCGACAGAGACTCGCATATGCTTCTTGTCGGGTGACCGAGGTGTATTTGAAAAGGAGGAAATTATCCTTACAATTATTGTCTGCCACTCTTCGGCTTAGGAAAGGTCGTTTTATTATTCTGTATTAAAATGGGAATTCTTGCGCACTTGTGGCGATGATTTGCCTAAGTATGACCCGTGGGTTTTTATTTTATTTTATTTAAAACGGGGGAAAGCCGTCCTTTCATTTTCATTTTCAAAGTGTAAAGGAGTAGCTCGCCCGCTTTAAGGTATATTTATTCTGTTCTTATTCTAGGGAACAAAGAGACAGAAATTGGGGGTTGTTTGATTTTTATGGTTGAGAATGTGTTTTATTTCTTTTAATCTGCCAGTCAGATAAAACCCTGCTAGACATTGCGGGGCTTATTTTCATGAAATGAAATGTGCATAGGATTGTACAAATACCTTTTCCCATCATCATCTCCATTGCCTCTTCTTTATATTTAGCTTCCTATGCCTAAATGTACTATGGCTTGCCAATTATACATTCTGTAATGCAGAGTAGCATCTTTTCTTGAAAGCCCATTTGCGCAGAGGAAAGTTAACAAATCAATTTTACTTCTACCCTCTTCATTCTATGTCCTTAGGGATTGGTTAATGTTACAGTAGTTTTATTATATTTATTTATTGGCTGCAGTGACTGGGAAGAGATTGAAAAGGCCTCATTAGCTCTGCAAGTTACTATTGCCCAGAGATAAAGTGGGAACCTAAAATATTACTTTAGCTGGAAAAAAAGTAACTTTCAGAGCACTGTCTATGTAATGTAAAAAGTAAATAAATTTGTTCTTAGGTAATATTCTTTGTATTACAGCCTTCATCTTTTCATTTTTTACACATCTAGGTTTTTCTGAGTCAAAGAGTGCTTTTTGGTGAATGAATGCTTATCCAGGATTCTCCCTCTGGAGTTTCTAGGGAAGCTTCAGCTATTGTTTGATGATACAGGCTGAAATATTGATGTGGCTAATATTAATCAGAGAATGGACTTAAGTGTAAGAAAGGAATACATGCTGAGAGAAGAAAGATTATGTCTAGTCTGTATATGATATAGAAAAATAAACTGTATCTGGATGAGTGTCTACTCTTAGCTGGCCAAGAGAATGACCAGGAACACTGAACAAAGCCCAAGGTTTGAAGTTAAAAAAAAAAGACAGCGGTGAAAAAACGGGACAGATAGATGCAGTTTTCAGAAAAACTGGCTACCACCTCTGTTTGCTGTTTCCCAAAAGCTTTGGTAACTCTCATCTTTTTTGAGAAGTACTTCTCACAGAGTTCATAGGTGCTAACTTCTAAGGTAGTCTGGATTTCACTGTTAAAATATGCTAATAAAATTCAGAATACATTATAATCTTAGGGTTGCTACACTTAAAAAAATTCAGAAGATAAAATTCAAGTGCTCCTGTTATGTATTTATTGTCGTTCGATGTTTTTAACTGTTTAGTTATGTCTGACTCTTAGGGATTTTATAGGCAAGTGCTCTTCATGCTACCCTATCAAGCACAGCTTCTTTCTATTGTTTTATGTTCAGTTTTGCATCAGATTTGATGTTATCAAGCCAGCATATTCTTTGTTTGCCCCTTCTTCTTGTTCCACTAACCATTCCTAGCAGTGCTGCCTTCTCCAATGAACTCATGCATAACATGGCCAAAGTAAATCAGACATAGTAATCTTATGATTTTTGGCTTCCAGTGACGGGTGATTTAATACCTCTCTGTTAGTTACTCTGGCTGTTCATGGTATATGTAGTAATTTACACCAGCACCACAGTTCAAAGGTGTCAATTCTTCGATCAGCCATTCTTAGTGTCCAACTCTCACACCCATGTATCAGCTTAGGGAAGACTATTACTCTAAGTAACCTGTTCTTTGTATTTAAATCAATATCCCTGCTTTTCTAGATCTTATTCATATTAATCATTGCAGTGTGACCTAAAGTCATCCTACATTTGATTTCAGAAGTAGAACTGCTAATAAGATGTGTTTATTATTTACCGTTAAGTCATTGAGATTCTGGTACGATCCAATTACAAATTGTATATCAGATATTTAGTGTTTGGCTTACTGTTCAGGACTCAGATATTTTCCCATTTATTTCCCAGTACTCTCCCCCCTCAGTTTTCTAATGTGCTTCCAACAATGTTTCATGTCCACTGAGCATACTAATGTGTTTGAATTGTACTCATATATCTTCTTTCAATCAGTCTAGCCAATAAAATCATTTGTTTATGAAATGGCATCTACCAATTGAAAGGTTTCTCCTTCTTCCACTCATATTCAAGTCTTTAGCAGAGGGTTGGGGAATCCTAAAGGGTAGATTTGACATAGAAGTGGGAACAATGAATTGTACAAGCAGAAGTCCTCTCACTTTTTCCTGTCACACAAGGAAAGGCATTGAAGAATAAAGAGAGAATTCATTGGGGCTTAAAAACATCCTTGGGTATTAAAAATAAGCTAGAAGATAGAGCATAACTGTAAAGCATATCTGTTTTCCCATTTATTAATTTATTGAAATTACAAAATAAATAACATCAGTTAAGGCTGTGAGCTTGATCAGCATGGTGGGGCTGGTTATGGGTAAATATCTACAAGTATTATAGAGAATTAAAAGATCATGGATCTAAAAATCTTTGAATTATTGTGTCTTACAATCGAGTTCTTTGCATGGGAAGTCTCATTATTTTTGATGATGTTTCCTCTCAAGTCAGGGATTTGCACTATTTAATCTTGTGTGCATAAAATAGAAATAACTGTACCAAAATTACAATTTTTGTTAGATCAATAACATATTAAGTTGTTGCTGATATAAGTAAATAAAATCTTGTCAACAGGTACTAAAGAGTGATAATAAAATCTTCTACTATAGGGATAAAATTCTGGATATTTATCTAAGAAATATTTTTAAAACCTTTGTATTTCTAGAAAATATTTTAAAAACCTTTGTATTTCAAATGCAGGCAAATTTTTTGGTTTTACATTTAGGTAGGCTTCTTCCGTTTAATTGAAAACTCTCAGGGACAATCATTCCTTTCTGATAACTGTAAATGTTGGGAACTGCACATTATATTAGAGTACCCGCTGGATAATATTTATATCTTGTTCATTAAGTGAACTAATAGAAATTAAGGAATTCTGATATATAAATGTAAAACCTCAGATGCAATTATAATAACAGAGATAGGATGTATTATTCAGTAAAGTGTAGGACGCTGGACTTGGCACTTAATGAACCCATTGTAAAATGATTTGTGTCACCAAAGAAAAAACTAACCTCTCCCAACCCCTGGAGGGGAAAAATATAAGGGAATGTGATTTGTTTCTTAAATGTTGCTTTTTAGTTTTATTACAAGTTATAATACAGGAAATTTGAACAAACCAACAGGTTGAGTCAGGAAAGTTTTAAAAAAGGAAAACAAAGGAACTGGTTTCTAAGATGAAGGAGTATAGATGTTTGGTTAATGTTTCACTGGTGGTAAATAGAGCAAATTTCATGGAAGAGATTATGTTATCAGCCATTGTTAGGGCATATTTTGCCCTGATTATTGATAAAAGGGCTAGGCACACGGCACTTTCTTCCCTGGTCTAGAAAAACAAGTGAAGCTTTTAGGATGTGGTAATACAGTAGTTCTATAATGCTTTTGTCTTAGCTTAGGCAGAGCATGTGAGGTCCACCAAGGAGAATTCCAAATGAACTGTCAGAATGTCAGAGTTAGGCTGTATTGTCTGGATACAAAAGAAAACACATCTGAGATTTATTCATTTATTCATTCATTCAAAACATTTATATAGCCACTCATCTTTCAACTCCGGGTAACTATATAAATGTTTTAAATTAAAACATCTATTATGTATATCTGCTGCCAAAGGAGTGATGAAGGGAGTGTGTACATTAGTATTGCTATTGCACTGATGTTCTGACATTTTGTAAAGACAACAGTAGGCCTCCCCCAACAGCCTGCTTTTCTGATGCTAGTATTTTTTTTAAGTCATTACCCCTTTGATAAACATTGCTGGATTTATTTTTAACATAAAATATTTTCAGTTATTACTGATAATTATATTTCATAAGTCTGTGCCCAGTTTGGGGTTGTGATGGAATATGTAAAGGTAAAGCTCTTAAGGCTGAATGAATGAAATAGCAGTGTTTTTCAAACAAAACAAAATGTGCCGAGTCTCACATAGCAATAGATAAAACCTTCCTTATTCTAAAAGTGCAAAATAGGGTACCTCTGGCTTTTGTTTTTTGGGACAGATTTAATTAGATAAAGTTTTAATTGTTTCTGTAATGTAGAAAATGTTTATATTTCTATTGGCATAAAATTCTGAGCAGTACAAAGTAACTTCCTAGCAATGGAGATTCAGAATAGTCAATTTTATATTTAATATTTAACAGTAATTAGAGTAAATACACATGTTTAGCTTTGTTAATACTAGATTTCCTTCCTTCCTTCCTTTTTGTTCGATTCATTAATGTTGACCCCTGGTGACTGCCTTGGCAAGTCCGACATTTTCTTGGCAAGATTATAGAGATGGTGTGCAGTTGCTTCCTTCTTAGGGCTGAGAGAGAATGACTGGCCCAAAGTCACTCTGCTGGCTTCGTGCCTAAGGCAGGAATAGAACTCACGGTCTGGTCCCTTAACCACTACCAAACTGGCTCTACTGCTTTTCAATATTCACAATAGAATTATATTGGTCCATGAAAACCCTTGTTTGAATTTATGTTCATGTTTTATCTTCATGCTCTTTTTTTGGTTAAGAAATGAACCACCATTTGTTGTAACTGTTGTGGAAAGTGTAGTAACAAAAATTACTACATGCAACCAAAGTTAGCAAACTAGGAGTCTAAAATTATAATTTTCAATTGACTGATACATTTCTGCCTATAACTGAACTAATAATAATAATAATAATAATAATAATAATAATAAAGTTGGAAGGGACCTTGGAGATCATCGAGTCCAACCCCCTGCTCAGGCAGGAAACCCTACACAATTTCGGACAGATGGCTGTCCAGTCTCTTCTTAAAAGCCTCCAGTGTTGGAGCATTCACCGCTTCTGGAGGCAGGTTGTTCCACTGGTTAATTGTTCTAACTGTCAGGAAGTTTCTCCTTAGTTCTAGGTTGCTTCTCTCCTTGATTAGTTTCCA
>NW_015386376.1:64398-68589 GCF_001527695.2 Protobothrops mucrosquamatus | reverse complement strand
GTTTCCTCTCAAAATATTGGGAAATCATATCACCCGCTTTCAGCAATTATGATGAGAGGAGGCTCCAGTGACTTCTGAAAAAGAGATTGAGGGCTTCAATTTACCTGCCTTGGTCTTTCATAGGACAGAAAGCCTTTTATGGCTTTAGAAAAGGTGGACAACGCAAAACATGGCAAATAGAATTATGACTGTGAAACAGCCAGGCATTGAGGATTTATATCTAAAAGATTTACAGCATTTTGACTAGGGAATGGAGTTATGGCTACAGTAAGTGTGATTGCCTATTCCATCAAGAACCAGCCAATATTGGAATCCGAGTCTGATTTAGAGTGACAGAAACAGAGCAAGATGTACAAACAGAAACACCCCATGTTATTAAATTAAAAGGCAATATTATGCCACAAAGATAGGGATGTAAAAGATGCTTCAGAAAGCAGAAACAGCCAGCATACTGAGGTAGATGGACGTAAATAAGATTGAAACTAAATTGAGTTACATTTGCAGCTTCATTTTGAGCTCCTGTCTAGTTTCCTAGGCTAACCTGAACGCAGAAGAGTTCAAATACTGTCTTTTTCAGTTTATTATGATAACATGCTATATTGAATTTTTCAGCTATATCAATATCACACCAGTACTGTATTCTTAATAATTAAAGTGTTCCCATTCATTTTGTGAAGCATCACTTATTTTTATTCTTTTACCAAACTGAATATTTATCACACACTGAATAAAGTTTTGATTTTGTTATTTGACCATAACATCTAGAAAAATCTAACTTTCTTACTATATTACACAGTTGGATTGCCACTGGAATTTTCTTTACAGAAAATAATTGGAATTATTCAGTATAGCATTTCAAATGACAGACAAAAACCTGGGAATTCATTATAATGTATAACTTACCTTCTTTATATAAAAGTGTTCAATCACTGTTATCTATAATAAGAATCATACCAGAGAGTCATATGGTTACATATATATCGCCATACATCTATCTTATAATGGTTTCTGTTATATAATCACCAAGAGTTGGAAGAACAACTTCTGTAGTACATGCTTTTGTTGATGACAGTTATTCCACTTCTTAAAGATAATATTTAGAAGTTGGAAAATAGGCTTGTTACTATGTTTGTGAATTGCATTGGGTTACAAGAACTATCACCTGCACCTAAAATAAGAAAGGTTGTATTTGGTATTCGAAATTATATTACCTTTGAGCATGAAATATCTATGTAACAATCAGTCCCTTGGCTGTTATATGAGTTTAAGAATCTCTAAATCAGGAACCATTGCCATATAGAATTAATTCTAGAATTACCTATTGTTTGAATAGTTTTTTTTAATATTCAATGATAATCCAAATTATTAATATATTTATTGTTTTCAAGTGGGGCTTTTTTGTTCTATAGATTAGATTCAGTAATTAGATGTATCAGCTTTATCTCTGAGAAATAAACATGCAAGAATCAGGATGAGGAAATGGTTCATTTTGATATTAGCAGTTCACTTTATTTTTTTCAACAGTTCAACAATTTAAATGCTTTATATTGCTTTTATTTCTTTAGAAGGAGACATTTTACCCATTTAGAAGGGGACAATTTTACCCATTTAGAAGGGGACAATTTTACCCATTTTAATGGTGGTACAGTCCTTCACTACTCATTGCTGCACAGTCACTCACTCCCTTGAAACTAAATAGTAACCAAGAACAAAGTTTGCTTATTACTGATCATTCCCTTCTCCTACATCAGTGTTTCTCAACCTTGACAATTTTAAGGCATGTGGACTTCAACTCCCAGAATTCCACAGCCAGCAATGCTGGCTGTGGAATTCTGGGAGTTGAAGTCCACATGCCTTAAAATTGTCAAGGTTGAGAAACACTGTACTACATCATGTGCCCTTCCTCCACCTCTCTCATAATTCCCATCTTGGATAACTATTTATTGGTGGGAAATAACTCTTACAATGTATACAGCCAGTCAGCCAAATTATTTTTGGACATGGTTTTAACGTCCTTTCAAAGGACTGCTAGATCTGTGTTTACTATAGCTCAACTGTTCAATGTATTTGCTCTCCTACCCTAAACTTGTATTGATAATGGATATGTCACTTCCAAGTTGATTGAATCTAAAAAAAAATGGTTTGTTATTTTACATAGTTTATTTTATTTTTTGCATTTATTTTGTTCTGCTTTGATGAATTAAGGCTTTGGATTCTTCCAGTTTTGGTCTACAGACAAGAATGTACATTTTTAGTTTTTATAGCTGCACGATGCTTTGTTTCACACATTCTTAATGGTAAATCTGGGTCATTACCAAGGTGTAAAATTAGTTTTTGCAGCACCTATTTGAAAATTATACTTTGGTTGCAGATATATCTGCTTAGCAATTCTGTCACTGAAGTTTTGAGATGTGTCTTCTCTTTTTTATTGGAGCCATAGTAAATATTAAATGAATAAGCGGATGGCTCATCCCTTCATACAGTTTCTCTTGGAACACTTCACTTGGCTTCCTTTTCTTGCAAAAGCAAGAAAGTGTTCCTACAAGGAGCAACAAGTTTAGAAACCCTTTATTGATGCCGGTTATTATGCACTTACCAATATCAGAAAAATGTCTTGCAGTGGCATATGGAATAAACAAACATATTTGAAAACAGTGTTGCAATAAAACGTGTGAAATAATGTGAAAATATAACAAAATCCAAACAAATCATTTAGAAATTGGAAGGCTAATAGCTATAATAATGTTAACAAGCACCAGTATAATTTAAAAGCCCTGATGATTTTGTTAGAATTAAAAAAATTGTGATTAGCAATAAAAAGATCAATTTCTTTTTCTTATTGGGGTATCAATTCTTTTCTAATTTGAAGAGTTTCTCCCAAAGCTTTCTATGATCTATAATCAGATCTACTTTCTAGCTATATTAATCTGATATTATTTTGAACTGAGAGAAGGGCCAAAAGAGAGAGGTCTACAGATTTTTAATTATTAATTAATTAATTAATATATTTATTAATTAAATTTATATGACTTCCATCCCACTGTTGTGTGCCTCTGGGCAGCTTACAACACTGTATCCATTCATTCTCTAGAACAGTGATGGTGAACCTTTTAGAGACTGAGTACCCAAAAACCGCCCAACCTCCTGACCCACCCCCGTTCTATCCCACCCTCACCCACCCGCAGAGCCACCCACCGCCTCCACGGCCCACCGCAGGAGATCGCCCAGGTGGCCCAGCAGTGCCATGGCAGCCACGCCCTCCACCCACACCCCGCAGCATCATCTGCGGGTGGCGGGGCGTGAGGGCAGAGACTTGTCCCTGCTGCCCGACTGCTATGTTCTTGGCTGCGCTGCTCTGCGTGAGGCGCGCCCGGGGGCGACTCCTCTAGGGGGACTGCTGATGAGGAGAGGGCCACAGGGGGAGGTGGGGCTGGAGCGACGGCCCGTGTGCCCACAGAGAGGGCTCTGAGTGCCGTCTCTGGCACGTGTGCCATAGGTTATTATTAAAAGTTGGGGCATCTTTCATAGCAGAATTTATACTCAAGAGAAAGTGTCTCTGCCCACTGTATACAATCCCTTCCTTTGCTCCATAAATCACATCATGCAGGATGATATTCCAAGTCCTCAGGAGTGACTTTTGTATTTATTCACTTATTAATAAAATTTATACAGCCTCACATAAAAAGAATTTATGGTGTATTGGTAGAATTGGATTCGGAAACAGAATTGGTGAAGGATTGTATGATAAAATGGGCTCAAAACATACAAGAACCGATCCTATTGGAAACATGGGAGACAATTTGGATTAGGAATGTAAAATTTACTCAAGCTCAGAATTTAAGAGAAATTTTTTATAAAATGTTTTATAGATGGCATTTGGACCCTCAAAAATTGTCCTGTATGTATTCTAATTTACAACCCAAGTGTTGGAGATGTGGAAATTTAGATGCAACTTATTTTCATATGTGGTGGACTTGTAGGGCGGTAAAAGTATTTTGGATAAAGATATGGTGGAATATTCAAAATATTTTTAAGAAAAAGATAAAGTTTAAGCCACAGTTATTTTTGTTGGGTATTATGGAAAATTTGGATAAAAAAGAAATGGATTTGATGTTGAATTTGATAACTGCTGCAAGATTATTAGTAGCTCAATGTTGGAAAACGGAACGTTTGCCCACTATAGAAGATTGG
>NW_015386376.1:61918-64292 GCF_001527695.2 Protobothrops mucrosquamatus | reverse complement strand
TTAAGCCACAGTTATTTTTGTTGGGTATTATGGAAAATTTGGATAAAAAAGAAATGGATTTGATGTTGAATTTGATAACTGCTGCAAGATTATTAGTAGCTCAATGTTGGAAAACGGAACGTTTGCCCACTATAGAAGATTGGGCATTTAAAGTTTCAAATTTAGCAGAAATGGCTAAGATTTCTGCCTACGTGAAGGACTATTCACAAGAAAGTTATATTTTGGTTTGGAGAAGATGGATAGATTATATTGAGAACAAATATGGGACTAAAAAGTTTCATTTGGTTTTTGAGTAAATTTTAGATTGTCAGTGTAGTCTATTTCTTGTTAAATAGTAATAAGATGTATAATTATAGTGTTTAATACGTTTGTTTAGAAGAGAGTTAAAGGATGTTATAGAATTGTTAATTTAATAGTGATATAATGTAAGACAGAGTATACTTATTGTATTGTTAACCCTGTGACTGGCTCTGGGAAGTCGGGGGGGAGGGAGGGGAGTGGGGAAGGGTGGGTTTTGGGGAGGAGGGGAGTTATATTGTAAAACTGTTAAAAAATTTCAATAAAAAATAAATAAATAAATAAAATTTATACTGCCACCCCATTTCACAAAAAGTGACTTTGGGGAAGTTGCCTGAAGACGAGTATGTGGAAGGTGTAAAAGTGATTTCCTTCCACCCTTGCTTCATCGGAACTAATATTTTTCCAGATTTCATGCTAGGGGGTTCCAGGCTGGGTGCAGTATCTACTTGTTATTATTACTCTGACAAGTTAAAAGATTTGAGTTGGTGAAATATGAATCTGTCTCTTCCAGCTAATAATTTTACATGCATTGCAAACTGATCTCTGGTGGGATCCTGCAGGAGGATGAATGCAGAGGAGCTGGAGCTGCTGGGTGATTCCAAGTACAGGAACTATGTAGCAGCTGTGGACAAGGCACTGAAAAGCTTTGAGTACTCTAGTGAGTGGGCCGATTTGATTTCATCTCTTGGAAAACTAAATAAGGTATGATGGAGATGCCCTCCGATTGAGGGGGAAAAATACGTAGTGGAATGAAAAACTTGAAATTCATTTTATTATTATAGGCTGTTGTTTGATGAAATGTTCTGTGTAGCTTCTATATGTTATTTTATCATTGTTATACCAGACAAAATCTGACTGTTGTTTTTATATAGTACGTATTGAAGGGAAAGTAATAGCAGAATGTATGCCTGATCTTTTGGGGTAACTCGTTTCCACTCAGTTGACATAATATAATAACGTTCTATTCAGGAGGAGGTCTTAAAGATCCTTTAATGCAGGGCTTTTCAACCTTTTCACCCATTGTACCACTTTTAGGATATGGCAACATCCGAGTACCACCAGTCGCCTAGCAAGGTATCAAAAACTTGATGACAAAAAAAGGAAAAAAGTGATGAAGTACAGGTAGTCCTCGACTTATAACAGTTCGCTTAGTGACTGTTTGAAGTTACAATGGCACTGAAAAAAGTGCCCCCCAAGCCACAGCTGAGCAAGACACCTGCCTGCCCACCCGGCGGCGCTCTTCCTCCTGTCTGAGGTTTTCATTGTTGTGAGCATTTCTGTTAAGGATTGGCAGTGGGGGTGGGGTGGGAGGGTGTTTGGTTTTTATTCCCCCCGTCTGCTGGGTGTTGCAGCAGGTTTTAATCACTTCACATGACCCTGGGACACTGTGACCGTCATAAATATGAATCAGTTGCCAAGCATCTGAATGTAAATCACAAGACCCTGGAGATGCTGCAACATTCCAGCTGATCGGGGCTTCTTCTGGACTCAGCAGACGCGTCAGGATCAGTGCTGCTTTCCAGCTGATTGGTGCTTCTTCAGGGCTCAGCAGAAACACCAGGATCAGCGCCGAGGTCCAGCTGGACCCTGGCACTGATCCTGGCGCTTCCACTGAGCCCTGACAGCCCTGCAGCTCCAGCCATCTCTTGCTCAGGCTTCTGTGGTGCTGCCACTGTTCAGCTCATTCCCCTCCCCCGCTACCACTTTTCTAGGATGGTCGCGTACCACCTGCCAGGTGCCAATGTACCACAGGTGGTACCCGTACCACTGGTTGAAAAGCCCTGCTTTAATGCACTGGGCAGGGGGCCTGAGGGGGCAAGGAAGTTAATGAATGCACTTCTGCTAGCATGACATTAGTGTAAATAAAAATCCTACCTCTGTACAGATACAGATCTTTTTTAACAATACATAGCAACAAATAATAGACTTATTTTTGCACATTATTAATATGTAAATAAATATATTTAAATATGGAAGAAAGTTAATAATGAAACCCAGTTTGCTAAATAAGAACTTTGAGCATCTACGTTCAGGAATCTGCATCATGATTTGCTTGATACCATTCAATATAAAA
>NW_015386376.1:0-58820 GCF_001527695.2 Protobothrops mucrosquamatus | reverse complement strand
CCCTCCTTTCCTCTCTCTCCCTCTCTCTCTTCCTCCCTCCTTTCCTCTCTCTCCCTCTCTCTCTTCCTCCCTCCTTTCCTCTCTCTCCCTCTCTCTCTTCCTCCCTCCTTCAATTTACCAGACCTTGATGTAGCCAATTTCTCATTCAATGGAGCAGTTTTTCACTGTGATTCATATCAATTATATGATTACACAAAGTTATTTGCATGGAATTAACGTATTGTACACTTTGATTTAACAGATATTTAGCAGACATCCTCTCCTTCCAATTAGTCCCCTAAAATGACTTTTCACTATATAGTATATTCATTATTTTGTGTGTTGGTGACCATATTTATATAGTACTCTTAACCAGATCAGTTTAAATTGTTGCTCTCAACCAACAGATGAAATTTGGTTAATGTTAAACTTTGGGGGCTTTATATGGTATGTTGTGCATCCCATTTCATTAGCTTATGATTTAATAATGATTTTTGCAAAAGGCAAAATATGAATTATTTCAATAACTGTGTATTCTGCAAGCATAACTAATATGGCTCTAAAAGAAAGCAGCCTAACAAATGATTTTATAATTAAATGATTCTACAATTTTATTAAGTGAGCTTATTCATGTTTATGATCAGTTACTATGTAGCAATTGTCTAACAGAAAAAAAAGATGGAGACGTTGTTTGTAGTCTTTTTCACTGCAGTTATTATCATTTGAGTTACTGTATGAACTAGAAACTCCATTTGTGTGTGGACTGCACAACCACAATACACGTTAAAGTATGTCAATGAAATGGTATACAAAGCATTTTATGTTTCATGCCTGTGACACTGACCTCTGTGTTTTTTGTTTTGTTTTGTTTTGTTTTGCTTGTATATTTTTACAGTTCTGGCCTATTTCCTCTTCTTGCTAACGCTGCAATGTCTGTTAAGCCAGCATTGCTCAGCTTGTATGAAATGTATTACCTTCCTTTGGGCAAAACATTGAAACCAGGCCTGCAAGGGTTGTTAACTGGGATCCTTCCTGGTTTGGAGGAGGGGTCTGAGTATTATGAAAGGTAAGGCTGAAGAATAATGGAATGTTATTGTTACCAAAGCTTATCTTCTTTGTTTTAATTGGTTATGATACGAGAGTTAATTTTCTGAAGGAAAAAAACCCCCAAAGATTTTGGTGCATAAGTCTAAAAAACTATTGGAAATTCCAGCTTCAATATCGAACTATTTTTCTTCTTTCTTGTACTGAGATACTATTGTGATTGAACTGAGGAAAATCTGCTGTGCCTAACTTTTATATGAGACACAGGTTCAGTCACAATTCATTATAATTCACGCAGGACCAAGCAAGCAAGAAAAGCCATCTTGTTGGGATTTTTATGATTCAGGCTTCTATAGTAAGACTAGGCCAGTGGCCAGCTTGCGTATTAGAGGCCTAGGACAATAAGTAGGGAATGATTGTTGGGAATGATTATTGCAATGGTCAGGTAATTTTGCTTTGCATTAGCTAAGAATCTGACCATGTACAAAAAGCAAGTAAGAAAATGTAGCTGCATTGTATGTGTNAAATCAGGATCATATGTTTGCCTTCTGATACTTTTGAAACCCACCCCTAACAAACCTCAATAAAAGGTTTGTCTCGAGCTAGCTCGGGGCTCACTCACCCCGAGGAGAATTTGACTCTGTGTCTTTGTTCTCACTCCGTCCGGCGCGGGGATGCCCGGACCCTCTCGTGGTGAGCCCGTTGGCCACGAGAAAAGCCACACCATCTATGTGTAGTTACTTTAGCATCCAGTCTGAATTGTAATCCATCGTAGATTCTCTATATCTTTTGTTTAAAATTCTGGATTATTGTAACATTTAAATTGGTCACAAGTTTGTTTCCATTAAGAAGATAGTTCTTAATCCTCTCAAATAAAATACATCTGTTATGCATCTGTTTCTAAAAAGATACAGGAGAATTTCAAGGGAAGAAGTTAATATTAGCCTTACCTTCCCAATAAATTCCACCTGATAAAAGCCTTCTCTAGAAGCATCATTGCTTGTTTTCTTTGAACCTTCCTGCACTTTTGTTTTATCCTCTATTGTTGCTTGTGTTCCAGAACTAACACTTTACTAGAGAAAGTTGCTGCAGCAGTGGACCAATCAGCTTTCTACAGTGCACTGTGGGGTAGTCTTCTTACTAGTCCTGCAATTCGGCTGCCTGGCATTACTTATGTCCTCTCCCATCTAAACAGGAAGCTTTCTATGGAGGATCAGCTCTATATAATAGGTAGTGACATTGAATTAATGGTAAGTGTTTATGAAACCATAATGATAGCCCTTAGTTCTTTGCCTTCCTAATTTTTGATATAATCAGCTTATAAAGAAACAATGCCTATATCCATGGTGGCGAACCTTTTAGAGACCGAGTGCCCAAACTGCAACCCCAAACCCACTTATGTATCGTCGTATGCCGGGTGGATGTGGCCCATTGGGTGGGTGTGGCCAATTGGGTGGGTGTGGCCAATTGGGTGGGTGTGGCTGCAGTGGTAACGGCAGACTGGGTGGGACTAAAAAGTTCAATCAATCAATTCCAACTTTGTGAGATCTTTTTTTTTTCCTGCAAGAAGTTGAAATTGATTGATTGAACCCTCTTTTTTTTGCACATGGTGGTGGAGGCCTAAAGCGAAAAGGTTTTATAAAACCCAGCTGAAGGCCTAGGACTGGGGCGATGGTGCGCGTGCCCACAGAGAGGGCTCTGCGTGCCACCAGTGGCACGCGTGCCATAGGTTCGCCATCACAGGCCTATATACTGTATAAGTGAAAGGCCACTCTTGATTAAAACAGTTTTGTAGAAGGGGACTTGTCACAAATAACACCTTCTTCTGTACTCCTTCCTGTCAAATCCCCCAGTAAGTGATCATTTCCTCTTCACATGTGTCTTCCAGATTACTGGGCAATTCCCAATACTATCCCCAAAATGCAAAGGGCCTATTAAGGACGTATATAATACAAATTTTTGATTACTTTTTTCCTTAGTTATATTTGACTCATTATTACAAAACTGAAGAGTAAAAAAATAATAATTGTTTATTGGGTGAGATTCATTATATTTTAGCTCACACTTCTACAAGGACAGGAGCACTTCCTAATTATTTTCGAATTGTGCATACCTTATTATTCATAGTATTTTTGGTCTGAGAAGCTGATACTTCTAATAGCTCATATATTTTCCTTGCTGATGAAGTCTCTGTTCTTCCTGAATCAGACATTTGGCACTGAGCCAGTTCAATTTATTCATTTCTCTCTTACAAATAGCTTGTTTCCTGATTTATGTAATGCAGCTATCCTTTTCCTAAACAGCTATTGGGCATCCGTGCATACGTTTATATATTTAAAAGCCAAAATCCAGACTACAGAAACAAAGGAATGCACAATTATGTGTATCATTCCATGCATAAAGAGAAAATTGGAAGAAAAATTATCTGAATAGGGATTGCAAGTATATAATGTTTTTGTACAAGTGCAGTTTTTAATTAAATAGCATTATTAATCTGTGTTCCTTTCTAATGGCAATTTTATTTCAGGTAGAAGCAGTAAGCACTTCAGTGCAGGATTCCAGTGTCTTAGTACAGAGGAGCACACTTGATCTCATATTATTCTGTTTTCCATTCCACATGAGTCAGGTAAAGTACTTCTGAATCTTCATTGACTGAAGTACTGATATATTACCCACAAATAAAAAATTCCGTCTTCCTTTCTTCAAATTGTCCAAATCTGTATAATATTCTAGTGTGAAACAGTAACTCTTCAGTTGCTAGACTTTTATCTACTGTATTCAAAGCTTCCTTTTAAAATTCTATAGATGCATAATGTAGTGGAAATCAAAGAGTCCATTCTTGTTCTGATAGCAACCCATCATATCTTAAAGAACACAGCTCTCAAAAAACTCCTGTGCTTTGGGAATGGCATTCCAGAGCCATGTTTTTTCATGGAAAAGTGTGACCCTACTTCAGCCATCCTGCTTCTTAGTCACGTTTCTAGTATTAAAAACAACACTACAAATTCTTCAAAATTGATGCTTCGTAATGTACTGGAAGACATGGGAAATGCCTCTTATCAGTAAAGCAGATGAATCTTTTTCTAGTTTACTGTGGCTGCTTCAGTAATTGCTTATATAACTGAGCATATTCGACCACTTTACATTTTACAGCATGTTGTTTAATTTCATATCCCGAAATTTACTGGTGAAAACTGCTTTCGGTATTTTGAATCAATCTCTGTGCTTAGACTATATAAACTTGACCATTCAAATTTGCTTTAAGTTTGTGGAGTAGGAAGAAAAAAATACATCTTTTCTCATGCTAATTATTTTTAAGCCTTGTACTTGAGGGCTATGATATATTCACCTACATTTTGTTACTAAAGCTAATAAAGATGCATTCATATTTCAGTCGCAGCCCATATAAATTTCTACTGGTGCTTGAAAGTGAAGTAGATAATCATTTTTCCATTGTATAATAAAGGTTTTGAATGTGACACTTGTTTAAATGTGACATTCCCAATTTTAGGCAACACGCCCAGACATGATCCGAATTCTTTCAGCATCTCTTCATGTAGTGCTGCGCAGAGACATGTCACTCAATAGGAGGCTTTATGCCTGGCTTCTAGGTAGGTGTAGATTTTGTATATTTATTTATATGCATATATCATATTTATCTGAAATGTGTAATCTGCTTTTCAATGTGCAAAACTCTCTAAACAATAGTATATGATTTTAATGAGAAATCAAAGAATATTATTTAACATATGAACACTAATGCAAAATTGAATCAATGAGAGCTAGTTTGGTATAGTGGTTAAATAAAAGTTTATGAGCTATAGTCCTGCCTTAGGCACAAAGCCAGTCACTCTGTCTTAGGCCTAAGAGCAAAGAGATGACAAGCCAAGAAAACCAGATAGACTTGATTGGAAAGTCTCCATCAGTCAAAAATAGACTCAAGAGCAGGCATATGTACACTCACACACAAACACATTCAGCAGTTTTTGTTACTAACAGAAAATGTAATAAGCCACGTAAGTTCTAATCATCTTATTGTTGGGAGATTGCCGTTGTAACTGTTTGCAATTGGAGCTATGTATTCTGCAGATTTTCTGTTTTCTTTCATTATTTTCAAAATCAAAAATAGTTTAGAGAATGCATTTAAAGTTGTCATTAAAAAATCATCATTAACATACTTAATTATCTTCTCAGATTCAATTTGTGCAAAAGGGATCTTATTAATAGTGAGAAGCTTGTTTGATATGGTAATTATTCCAGTTCGTAGAACAGGAGGCTGCATCCTTACACTCATGTTATGCCCTTGTGACCTTCTGTTTTGATTAGCACAGGGGTAGGCAACCTTGGCTCTTTTATGACTGGTGGACTTCAGCTCCCAGAACTCCTGAGCCAGCATGGCTGGCTCAGGAATTCTGGGAGTTGAAGTCCACCAGTCATAAAAGAGCCAAGGTTGCCTACCCCTGGATTAGCACAATCAAGGCTGCCCTTGAAGAACATTGAGAAGCTTCAATTGGTACAGAATGCAGCTGAATGGCTGCATTTAATGGCTCAGATTATTTGGTGCATGTGACACCACTGCTCCTATAGCTGCATTGGCTACCAATTTGCTTCTGGATGCAATTCAAGGTGCTGGGATTCATCTTTAAAATCCTACATGGCTTGGTGCTGGGTTATTTACGGGATCATCTCTTCCCGGTTGGGAGATTTCAGGTCATTCAAAATGAAACCTCTAATTTAATCACAAGACCGAACCAAAGCTAAATAGTACTCTTGGTTTGAAACAACTCGGTATTTCTGAGCTCATGTCTGATGATAAGTCTAAATCATAGTTTTAAAGATTATAATATGAGGCCTTGTTCTATAACTATGTAAATTAAATGGTGTTTTTTTCATAATCAGCCATTTCATGCACAAAGACTTCCAGTTTTGAAATAACAAGCTTGTATTGAATTGTGTACGTGGTAGCTAGATTGATTTTGTCAACAAGATTTCCACTCAATGGCAAAAACTTGGAAACTTTATGTGCTTTTGCGACAATATACAGGTAGTCCTTCACTTACAGCAGTTCGTTTAGTGACCGTTCAAAGTTACAACAGCACTGAAAAAAGTGACTTATAACCATTCCTCACCCTTACTATTACTGTTGCAGCATCCCCAGGGTCATGTGATCAAAATTCAGATGCTTGGCAACTGAGTCGTATTTATGACGGTTGCATTGTCCTAGGCTGCGTCAGGTGATCACATTTTGCAACCTTCTGGCAAGCAAAGTCAATGGGGAAACCAGATTCACTTAACAACTGTGTTACTAACTTAACAACTGCGGTGGTTCACTTAACAACTGTGGCAAGAAAGGCTGTAAAATGGGGAAAAACTCACTAAACAACTGTCTTGCTTAGCAACAGAAATTTTGGGCTCAATTATAGTCACAAGTCAAGGACTACCTGTAGTTTTATAGCTTTGTAATTTTATTGTGATTGTGAGCCACCCAGAGTTGCGCTACAGAATAAATTGCCATACAAATATTTTAAATAAATACCCCACAGTTCAGTTTCCAAGAATGTCATGAGTGTATCTCTCTCTCTCTCTCTCTCTCTCACACACACACACACGAGAGAGAGAGAGAGAGAGAGAGAGAGAGAGAGAGAGAGAGAGAGAGAGAGAGAGAGAGATGTTTTATGGTCTTATGAAAATGAACAATATCAGCTATTGGGGAAGGTGACAGTGGATTTAGCTCTTCCCTAAACTATTTTTATTTGATTTATTGATAGCATTTTTAAATTGCCCTACACCAGAGGCTCTAGACATTATGTAAAATAATCAGAATATAATACAAAGCAATACAATATGGTTTTATATTCATACAATATTTAGCAGTGTAGTTCCTTAATTTGTTGGTCTAAAACAGTTCCCCATTATACATGGGGTGTATTATACTACCTGTTAGGAGTGTTTTAAGACTGCATGGATTAATTGCTTCACTGCTGCTTCTTCCTAATTAAACAAGTAGGGCACTTGTTTAATTAGGATACCTCTTCCTTATTAGCCAACTGTTTATGTTTCTTTCTTAGAGAATGGAACTCCCTATGCCATCCAGGCTGTCCTCCACCCCTAAAGTAGACAATTATTCCTCAGATATGTTCCATTTCAGGTATTGAAGTGAAATTCAGGTATCAGTCCAATCAGTTTCTGTACATAGCACAGAGAGAGTACAATCTGCTTTGCTTAAGGCAGCAACATGTCACCTGCAGTCTTATTACATCACGATTCTCTCTATGGTACCTTTACATAGTGCGGGATTTTTGTAAGAATTAGGGCAAGGTAATCTCACAAAACACCTTTAGGATTTGGATATACGTATATAAATGTATGGATGCATGTGCATTTTGCAAAATTGCTACTATTTCAGTGACTTGAATCCTTGTGAAATAAAAGTGTGAAGTCTACAGTACATAAAATTATCTGTGACATTTGGGTATCTTTATAGATATGGTAGAAAAGCAGCCTGATATTTTGCTCTTATTAAATTAGTTTCCTTTTATTAAATTTAACTTAAAATGGTCTTTCCTCTTGCCAACAATATTTGGACGGCAAAATGGTGAGTTCTCATAACTCCGATCTTGTGCTCCCTGTTCTTTGTTCTTGGTTTGCCTAAGCATAGCGTTGATTGGGCTTTTATTTTCTTTGCTTGAAGGTTTTGATAACAATGGGGCTATTACAGGACCTAGAACTACACGGAATAGTAATCCTGAAGAGCATGCAACATACTACTTCAATACATTCTCTAAGGAAATGCTAGTTCAGGTAATATGTTTGTGTGTGTTGGAGAGACAAAGATATATCTGTGTTGTATAATTTTCTGGGTGCTGAAGTTGATCGTGGTGTGAGCTTTTTTGCTGTAGCATCAGAAATAAATCTTGGCAAATCACATTAAACTGATCATGGATTGTCAGTTATGTAATGTGATATATAAAGTGTTCTTCTCTCACAGAATAGTTTTAATTTGTCTTAGGGTTGTTGGAACACACTACACAGTTCAGTTTCCAAGAATGCCATGAGTGTATTCAAAACATACCCACCTACACCCACACCCACACCAAAGAGCTGGTTCTATAAACAAAAAGGATGAACATGCAGCAAGGTCTCCTACTGAGGAAGATCCTAATGGATTTTGCTCTTCCCGAAAAATATTTGTTAGATTTATTAACTGCCTTACTGCAGAAGTTCTAAACACTATAAAATAATCAGACTGCAATACAAATAGCAGTACAATAGTTTTGTAATAGTATTACAACAGTAACAGTAACAACAGTAATGGTGCAGATCTTTGTGTAGCTGTTTAAATATCATAGGACTTCTGGAAAATCCAGATCTTAATTATTCTGTAGGAAACCATGAATGAGGGCCAAACTTTCCTGGGGAGTAAGTTGTTTCAAGGGAAGGGAGCTGCCAAAATGTCCACCTTCTCTGTCTCCTCTAACTTTTACCAAGGCACTTTATTCAATCAGATTGGGTGGGCAGAATTCGCTCGGAATAGGCAGCTTTGAAATTACCCAGGCCCTGAGACATTTAAGACTTTACAAATATTAATCAGCACTTCATATTGCCCTTGGAAACAAACAGATCCCATAACAAAAGATTGTGTGGCAATGCCCTGATTGTCCAGTAAGCATGTAGGCAACTCCATTTGCACCAGTGATAGTTTTAAGGTGGTCTTCACTGACAACCCTGTGAAGAGTGAATGGCAGTAGTGGAAGCATAAAGGAAAAAGGGAATAAGTAACTGTCTTCCACAATCCTTTCTTATGTTAGATTCCTTCCATGGAGTCCTTCCATGGTTAAGCAAACCATAACTTAGTATAGTCCATTAACCAGATTTGTATGTGACCTTGTACTTAGCCTAAATTCTCGCAAATGCATAACATGTTTTGATGCTAAAGTATCTTATCTTACAGGCTATGGTGGGAATTCTGCAAGTCAATGTGCGTAGCGAAGAGAACACATTGATGCAAGATCTAAAGCCTTTTCGGATTCTTATCAGTTTACTGGACAAACCTGAGCTAGGTAACTAAAATTTAATTGGCAATGTGTATGAGCATATGGCAAATGTTGTGTTAGACTGGAGCCTGAATAAAAACAAAAAACTAGCTTGGACTTTCTGAGTACGTGTGTTCGTACACTATAAATAAAGCAGTAATCCTGATTTTATAGCCAACCTTTCCTCCTTACCTTCTCTTGTTATCCAAATTACTGCTCCTCTTGTCCCGTCTTCAAATGCTGTTGCCAGCCTATTACCATGTAGATTGGTGGTGCAGAGTTATTGTCATAGGGAGTAGAGTAGGAAGGGTGGTGTCATTCCAGAGGAGTCCTGGGAAAAGTTAAAATTGTGCTTATGTAACAATAATGGGAAATTATTCGGGGATCTAACAATTGTCTAGCACTGTAGGGATGTAAATGCAGTGAGATACATCAGCAGACAAATTTCGGGTCAAATCTCAGTAAAAAATTACATCATATAAGTAATACAAGAAAAATGGCACTAGAGATAACCAAGATTGTAGATTAAATTACAGATGGTAATATGCATGTGTTAAGAATTCATAAAACAAACACAATGATAGGTAAGAGCCTATCATTGATAAGTAAGATAGGTAAGATAAGAGCCGTGGTGGTGCGGTGGTTAGAATGCAGTAGTGCAGGCTACTTCTGCTGACTGCCGGCTGCCTGCAGATCGGCTGCCTGCAGATCGGCAGTTCGAATCTCACTGGTTCAAGGTTGACTCAGCCTTCCATCCTTCCAAGGTCAGTAAAACGAGGACCCAGATTGTTGGGGGCAGTATGCTGACTCTGTAAACCACTTAGAGAAGGCTGTAAAGTATTGTGAAGCGGTATATAAGTATAAGTGCTATTGCTATCAGGTTAATGCATTGTACTTCCAGTACCAAAATGTCTTCCCCCTGAAGTCATTTTCAACAGATTTCAGAACATTTTTATTTCAACTAATAGTGTAAAAATTATTTTGCCCAGTTAATCAATTTCATAATATTAGTGACATAAATGCCTGGAATAAAGTGCATGTAAACACTTTTCAACTGTATCAGTGGATCCTTTCAGATAATTACACTTAGTAATTGAAATCAATGAAACATAAGCCAGCAAACATTTATACAGTGAATGCACAATTATTTGTTTGCCTTGTAAGAATCAGCTTTATATTGCAAAGACTCTGTTCTCGGCAGTTCAATAATAACGAAAATACGTTGATCAAATCTCTTCAGGATTTCCGAAAATCTGTTAATATCAATAAAATACATATAGTGCAGGATAATTTATCAATATAATTGCAATTCTTTCCCTTATTTTTAGGACCTGTAATATTAGAAGATGTACTAATTGAAGTATTTAGGACATTATACACTCAGTGCAAAGCAGAACTGGATATTCAGATGGAGTCTTCCTTCAGTAAGGATCATACTCAACTAAGCAGGTGATTAGGAGTGGGGGGGAAAGAAAGAAATTGCTGCCATAGTCCTAATCATTCAGTTTCTCCCAGAAACATAAGGCTGCTGTTAATTAGTTTTCTATGAATAGCAGGCTTCCACGCCAATTGAGCCCCCCCCAAAAAGTATGCAGATAATTGAGGGGGGAAAACATTATTTTCACAAAATAGGTGATCATTGTGGATTTTGGACAATATTTCTGACGTTTTTCCCTCTTGGTCCCACAAGGAGGTTTGCCATTGCCTTCTTTTGAGATGTGTTTTGATTTCTTAATTGAGTCTGCAGCTCCGATATTTCCAGGTGGTCCCCAATCCAGATATTACCCAGACCCCAGTTAGCTTCTGAATACAAACCAGATTAACCAGGTTACACTTGCTCAGTAATGGTTGACCAATATTAGAAAGTGCCATAAGTCATTAGTAAGGATCCTATTTGTCTCTGGTTTTCTGCCACCTTATTGTACTCTTTGGGGCCCTTAACGCTCTACTAGCACTGCTGCTGTTTCCTTTACTTCTTGTCACTTTCATGAAGTTAAAACTGAAAAGTTGTCATCAGGGAAAGAGTAATTTTTTACACTTCTTCAGCCACTTTCTTATACATGAGTTCCAGGAAGTTTGTGGCAGGCAGCAGACATTTTTGTTTTGCCCCACATTTTGAACACTTTTTTTAATATAGAAGAAGTATTATGAAATATCCTATGTGGAAAAAATAGTAAAAGTGAGAGAGAGAGCCAGAAATCTCAGAAGGAAAGGATGGTAATAAAATGAAGCATGGCTGTTAAGAAACAAAGAAATAAGTTTGAATTAGGAATATGCAGTAGGTGGTTGACTATGTACGTATTTCACTGAGCTGTTGGGCTTTTCTTTCAGCAAATTGAGGGAAAATAAGAAAACAGCAGAGCTGATTAAAACTGCCAATCTTCTGTTTAATTCTTTTGAGCCTTATTATATGTGGGACTACATTGCCCGTTGGTTTGAAGAATGCTGTAGGTAAGATACATTTCATATAAGTGTTTTTATATTACCGTTGAAAAGGTATATTTTATAAGTAGGGTTTCATATTCCTTGAGAAAATAAAAAAAAATTGGTTCATTTCTGATCTGAAGGAAAGAAAAGCTGCATAATTCCAAATATTCAAAAGGGATCTGTCTTTTAGAAGGGGAGGGCTGATGTGGAAGGTGGTACTTTATTCTTTTGAGAGAGCATGCACTGGCCATGCTATCACATAATTTCTGTCTTGATGGTCTTCACAATATATTTCACTCTAGTGAAAGGCACTGGTTTTAGGATATGTGAAAGTGTTCGGTGTACTTAGTCCAGTGGTGGCGAACCTATGGCACGCATGCCAGAGGCGGCATGCGGAGCCCTCTCTGTGGGCACGCGCCATTGCCCCAGCACACATGGTCTCTAAAAGTTCGCCATCACTGGCCTAAGGCCAGCCAGCCTGGAGCAGCCATTGGGGAGCCCATCATCCCACCTGCCAGAGACCCCCTGGATCTCCCCCGACCCTGCCCCCACAGGTGTCCCTCCCCATAAGCAACATCGAGGTGGCCACGCCCACCCCAGCCATGCCCACTCAATCTGCCATGACTACTGCAGCCACACCCATCCAGTGGCCACACCCACCCAGTCTGCCAAGCCCACTGTAGCTGTGCCCGCCAAGTGGGCCACACCCACCCGGCACCCGGGGATATATAAGTGGGTTTTGGGTTGCAGTTTGGGCACTTGGTCTCTAAAATGTTTGCCATCACTGGCTTAGTCTATATAATGATCCATTCAGATGCACACTAGCAGTCAGTGCTGAAGGTTATGAAGCATGATTCTGTATAGGGGTCTTTTTCCTGGGGGGAAAAAAATGACAGGATGTGATTTTTAACTCCCTGCTAAAACGTTTGCCCTTTGAGAAGTTATTCTGGAGAGTTAGGGAGCTCTGCAAAATAGTGTAAGAGTTTGTAAAGGGCAGGGGATTCACGGGCAGCCTAATCCATGGGAAATATTAATAGCGATTAAACAGAAACACAATTTTTTAATTGCTTCTTTCAAATTCTGAATTTAAAAAATATATTTGAAGAGGGGTTGGGTTTTTTTTTGCAACTGAAATACAGTTCTGTTATTTCCACTTCTGCTTTATCGTTGTTTATTGGTTGGTTTGATTTGTAGTGCTGTCTATCTCACCTAAGTGATTCTGAGCAGCTGACAACAGCTAAAACAACAATTCAATTTTTTAAAAAAGTTAAAAACTAAAATGCAAATACCTAAAACGTTGATAAGTCTTTTAAAACAAACATAACCATATTTATAACATAAAGAGTTGTAGACCGTGTTTATAACATTATAAAATCGTAGTTTAAGAAATGGTTACAAAATCTACTTACAGTTTCTAGTCCTGCAGATGCTGTGCTACCAATGCATAAACTGTGCTTGAATTCATAGGCGGACTCTGCATGCTCGATTACAGGCTGTGCCTGGAGGTGCTAGTGAACCTGCTGAATTCCCTCTCACCAACTTTTGCCTTCTGGTTGATTTTTTGTTGGATATAGTCTCTTTGGTAAGATTCCCTTTGTTCATGCTGATTATAGTCTTCCTAATAGTTCTCTTTTGTTTTATAACAGTGGTTCTCAACCTGTGGGTCGGGACCCCATTTGGGGTCGATCGACCATTTCACGGGGGTCGCCAAGCAAGGCTGTCCGCCATTTTTTTTGTCCGCCATTTTTTCCCCCTTTTCCGGCAGGTGCCTTACCTCCCTTGGGCTGGGCCAGCTGGTGGTCGGCCTGCTCCGTCTCTGCCGCTTGCCAGCTACGCCTCGGCCAGCGCAGGGGGCGGAACCACGCATGTGTGGCGCTCCCGGGCAGGAAAAGTCCTCGACTTACGACCGGTTTAGTCCTCGACTTACGACCGGTTTAGTCCTCGACTTACGACCGGTTTAGTCCTCGACTTACGATCGGTTGGGGTCGCGGCATTAAAAAGGTTGAGAACCACTGTTTTATAAAATAGATGGGCTGGAGAAGTGTTTGACTTTAAATCAGATAACAAACAATATTATAGGCTCCCAGTATACTAACAATCAAAGGCTATAAGATGGAGACTAGTCTTTATACATAGGATCTGTTTTATTTCTTGTCACGGTAATTTCTCTTTTTCTAGATTTCTCATTACTATTCTGCTTTGACTGTAGATTATTATTATTTTTTGTCAAATCTGCTAAATAACAGTAGTTCTTTTGCATGTATCACAACTACCTGTTAGATAACAATATATGTTAATGGAGGCTCTTGAAAATGCTTTTTTCCTATTACTGTATCTTTCTTGTATCTTCAAATTCTTTGCTTTTTCATTTCAAAGCCTACTAGAAGTATGAAAGTGCTTTGTCAGGTATGGCATTCTTACTGGTTTTTTTTAATTAAAAACAATCTTTTGTGCGCACATCTGACAATATGTATTTTGTAAAATTTGTTGTGAGAAAACTGAAATTGCTCTAGTCTTGACCATCATTTTTGAACTATCAGTTTCCATTATTAACTTGTTTTCAAGTGATTATTATTAACAGAATAAATAAAATATTTATAATATATGAATATTTTTTCGTATTATCAATGAACCATATATTGATTCGAGAAGAAGGAATTAGCCAGGTAATGTTTTCATTGCTTTAAAGAAAGTCTGAAAAGTGCATGAGAGTTACTCAAAAGTCATCACTTCTGAAATTTCCTAAAGGTTCTGCTGATTTCTCTTGTGTGCTGGGATATGTTTGTGTATATTTGTCTGTAAATAGATGTGAAGAATGTGTGTAGGATATAAGACTGTAAGTTTTCTCAAAAGACCCTCCCTTTCCTTCTGTTCTTCTGACATCTTCTCAGTTCCCACCCGGCTCCTAAACCTTCCATCTTTTCAGGAATTTTTTGAATGAACTAAACTGTGTTGACTAGAACTGATGGGGGAAATCAATAAAAGCAACACAGTGGCAGCTTCTATTGCTCTTAAAATCCCTATTTTAGAAGGGGCTCATTCCTGTCTATTTGCTTTGGCCCCTACCATCCCCAGGCCCCTATCACATTTAGTAGGGTTTTCCAGTATTAAAGAGAAGTCTGGAAATGGTATCTCAGTCTTCTGGATTAAGTAATTAATATCACTTAATATGTCACATCTTTTTTTAAAAAAAAAAATCCAATTTCTGGAATTTGATGGCACATTTACATTGAAGTTGCAGTTCACTAGATTAATAAAAGAGGGATGATTTAATAATGTGCTTTTTACTTTGTTTTTAGGAGACGTATATTGAAATACAGACAGAACATCTGCCTCAGCTTTTACTTAGAATGATCTCTGCACTGACAAGCCATCTTCAGACACTGCACTTGTGTGAGCTGACCGATTCCTTGAAACTCTGCTCAAAGATTCTTAGCAAAGTTCAACCCCCCCTGTTATCTCCTGGTACTGATGGTGTCCTACAGTTACCAAACAGACACAATGTTCTCAAAGAATGGGAAGAGAAAAAGGTAACTCTGCAGATGTCATTGCTTTGTTTAAAGATTACAGATTATTAGCTTTTTAAAAAGATATGCTGTCAACTTAACTAGTATTCTGTTGCTTGAAAGTTGATGACCTTGAAGAACAGGTAGGTCAGTGGTGGCGAACCTATGGCACGGATGCCAGAGGCGGCACTCGGAGCTCTCTCTGTGGGCACACGTGCCGTTGCCCCAGCCTCGCCTCCCCCCGTGACCCGCTCCTCTCCAGCAGTCCCCCTGAAGGAGAGTCGCCCCTGAGCGTGGCCCACACGGAGCAGCGCAGCCAAGGACATGGCAGCCAGGCAGCGTAGACAAGACTCTGCCCTCACACCCCATCATGCACAGTTGATGCTGCAGGGCGCGGGCAGAGGGCGTGACCGCCATAGCGCTGCTGGGCTGCCTGGGCGATCTGCAGCGGGCCCTGGAGTCGGTGAGTGGCCCTGCGGGCAGGCGGGGTGAGGGATGGGGGGCAGAGCGGGGGCGGGGCCAGTTTCTGGGCACTCGGTCTCTAAAAGGTTTGCCATCACTGAGGTAGGTTATCACTGTCTCTAAGATCTTATCTTCTTTGTATATTTTCTGTGCTGAAAGCCTGTCTGGGTACTCTACGTTCATCAGCACCATAGCTTGGAAGCTTGTTTTCATTGTCTCTAGTAACTGAAGAAAGTTTAGAAGTCATTTCCTGCCCTTACAGTCAATAGAGCATACCACCTTTCCCTGAAACTAAAGATAATAATGAAACCTTAGTCTTGATAACCTGTTCAGTTGTCGATGTCTATCGTTTCGAAGTTACAGGGAAAAAGTAGGAGGGGGGAAGATAAAAATAATTTTTGGGGGGGATTGAAATGTATACAAAATTTATTTTTATACTATTGCCAATAAAAATAAAAAAAATAACACAATAACGTGACAAGTATGCATAATTTGACTTTCTCATAATTTTTTTTTTGCATTTGAACATATTAAACATAAATATATAATTTAGTCAGGTAGCAATCATGATTACCGATGGAATATATTTTTAAATGTTCTTCATTTTTGTTATAAATGGAACCCTAAGTGCAGACCTGGCGTATTTTAATTGTGTCAGTTCGGAAGTTGAAAAACAAGGTTGCAAACAGAAGAAACTATTAGCAGGACAATAAGACAGAATTATATCACAGCCAAGAGTGCTTCATCTAGCCTCTATGCCAGGGGTAGGCAACCTTGGTTCTTTTATGACTCGTGGACTTCAACTGCCAGAATTCCTGAGCCAGCATAGCTGAGTTGAAGTCCACGAGTCATACAAGAGCCGAGGTTGCCTACCCCTGCTCTAGGCTAAAAGAAGATCAGGCTCTGAATCATCTTTTCTTCTCTGGAGAAAATGGTGATGGCTCTGAAGCCACAAATATATTTGGTTCTTGAGTTGCACCACTGCTTGTCCTCTGTGTATAGGAACTGTACTACTCTGCTCTATTAGACAAAAGCCTTCCTTTTACTAGTTAATATAAAGCCTTTTGCAAAAGCCTGTTTTGGCAGGCTTTGTTGACAAAGTGGCCTGCAAAACTGAAGGCAAACCAGGTAAAATTATGTGGAGAGATAATCACAGTAATTCATTAGTACTAAACAGAACAAGGCTTCGGATTTATCAAGCACTTCTGTAGATACAAATATATCATTTTATATGTAATTTGCTATCAAGGTGCATCAAATCATTAATAGTCATATTCAGGGCTTTTTTTCTCATAGAACACCCAGAACGGAGTTCCGGCACCTTTTTTTGATGGAACCTTGAAGGGTAGGCAAGGAGGGTTGTATGACATGTGTGAGTTCCGACACCTTTTTTTTTTTAGAAAAAAAGCACTGGTCATATTCAACTTGATTCAGATAGTTCAGACTCAAAGTTTCTCATACATTAGAATTCAGTGAGATTTTACTTAGTTATGGTTTAATTTATTAGGCGGATTTTATCATCCTGTTTTGTATTATTCTAATATGCAGAGACCACATAGTGTTGAACAGGATTTACCTCAGTCTAAATTTTATGTGGGATTTGTAAATTGAGAACGAGGATCATTAAAATTCTAAAATAAATTGTGGAAGAATACAATAAGTAAAAGAAATGTACTCTTGCCGTTGCCTTTTACTTGTAATCCCAAAAAAAGAAGAAGAAGGGTTATTTTATGTTATTTAAATCTTAATCTTCTGTCTTGAGTAGATGCCACTAGTTGCTGTGGAAAATCCCAATGATGTATTTGAGGATGGAGAAAATCCCCCAAGCAGTCGATCATCTGAAAGTGGATTTACTGAGTTTGTACAATACCAAGCAGATACAACTGAAGAGATTGACAGGATGTTGAGTGGGGGTCCTGGAGTACCTACCATCCCCTTTATGGGCAGTGCCTCCTCCGAGACAGAGTCTGCCTCAACGGTGGGTTCAGAGGAAACCGTCGTACAGCCTCCTTCCAAGTTGACCCAAGGGACAGGATCTCGAAGTGGGAAGACAATGACAATTCAAAAGACTGCAATGCAGTGCTGTTTGGAATATGTCCAACAGTTTTTAACCAGATTTATCAACCTCTACATCATTCCAAGCAATTCATCGTCTCGGCCTTTGGCAACAGGGATTCAGGAGGACCTTGTAAGAGGGAAAGGAGAGACTGCACAATGCACAAGAGAGTCGCAAGGAGATGCATCCAGAGGGAAAAAAACAGCTAAGAAGACAACACCAAAAGAGTACCACTCTGCATTCATTGCTGCATGTCAGCTCTTTCTTGAATGTTCAAGTTTTCCAGTTTACATTGCAGAAGGAAACCATCCCTCTGAAATCCATGCAGAGAAAGCAGACATTGGTGAGTAATTATGTATATGATATCTAAGTTTTTATATATTTGACTGAACCTTGGGAATTGGAGGGAAGAGGAAAATTATTTCTGCATTGCTTTTTGTTCCCTGCTTTATGTAAGTAAAGAAAAACAAACAATGTTTGCTTTGTATGGGAAATTAGAACATAAAAGTTACAGATATGCTGAGACAGACTAATGAGTATTTAGCATATTAGTGTACATAAGAGTACACATGACATTGAGTTAAATGCACATCTTTACATTTTAGTGCCTGTTTATGACAGACTGACATTGGTCAGATTTGCATAACACAATCAGAGAAGTATGTTGTTTGGACCTACTAATCCACTCAAGCATAGTTTAATCTAATTGTTAGTCAAACTATTTTCCCCTGTTTAGGGAAAACCCAGAAACCTAATCAACCAGTTGTTCAAGCTCTATACACTCAGGTTTCTCTAGAAATGAAAGAAGTAGAGAGGCTATATAACAAACATTGCTGCACAACATAGTAGCCATAAGGTATGCCTTGCAATAGATTGATTGGCTGCAGAGTCCAAGCTACATTTTTAAAAAAAGTATTTGAATTTATAAGTTGCCCTGCAGTAGTAGAATCTGGGTGGCATACATCAACTACTGATGGGTGACCAATGAGTAAGAGTTTGTTAACATAATGAAATGCTTTTGGTTATACACTTGAAATTAAATCTTTTCAATGGAGAGGAGGAGACTAATAACAGTATAGTTTTATTAATCTTCAAGAACTCTAGGAGTTTTTCTTCTTTGATCATGTTCTAAGTCACCCTCAGGGATTTCCAGATGTGAGGACTTCTGTTATAATTTTCAGCAAGGGTCATGTTGACTGGGGAATTCTTGGGGTTGAATCAACATATCTTGATATCTCTGAATTGTGGAAAGCTGTTCTAGATTCTTAAAAATTAGTTTCAGTTTCTTCTCCACAATCCGTTCTTATATCTGACATCTGATGCTTTTTTTAATACTATATATTCAGCATTCTGTGCCTAAATTCAGGAAATGTTATTGGTTTGCCTCTACTAAATCAGTCTGGGTTTTTCTTTATGTGGCACTTGAACTCACATTCAAGCATTAACATCAATGCTTTTGGCCATTTAAGTTTGTATTACTTTTTGTATATGTTGGGTTTTGCTTTTTCCACATATAGTTGCTATATATATAGTTGCTATATCTGCAAAAACTCAATGCACCATAATGTTAACATGTCCATCATGAACCTGGAATGAAATATTTTGAAAGGCATTTTATCCCTAGTTTTTAGTTATTATCTTTATAAATTAATATAGGTCTGAAAATTCAGGCACAACTCTTCCAGTTCCACTTCTGTTTTTAGTAGCATCTGTAAATCAGAGTGGTAAGTTTCAAAACCGAAGTTTACTTGCTAAGGTGATAGCAAAGGTGGTGTATCAAAAAGGCATAATTAAGCATAAACAAAGTATTCTCTGATTAGAATTCTCTAAGCTGAATGGCCTTTCCATCTTGCCTTTCATTAAAAGTTACCAAACTGAAAGATTAGGCTCTTTTTTTTCATCATCCATTTTATTGGGTATCCCAAAATTCTATAAATGAAGTCATATAATAATCGGGATAGTTGAGTAGATAAGCAGGATGTAAAAAAATATTATCCAGATGTATGTCAAATATGGTACAATGCAGGGATAGGCAACCTTGGCTCTTTTATGACTCGTGGAATTCAACTCCCAGAATTCCTGAGCCAGCTATCCTGAGCCAGGAATTCTGGGAGTTGAAGTCCACGAGTCATAAAAGAGCCAAGGTTGCCTGCCCCTGGTACAATGTAAAATATATAATGCTTTTATATTTTTATATAACACAAATATCTTTCTTTCTTTCCAGATTGTGAGCAAGAGCAGCCTCTTTTGTGGCTCCAGACCCTTATGAATGCTTGCAGGCAAGCAAATGATTTTGGTGTCCAAAGCATTACTATTTCTTTAATAATGGACTTGGTTGGATTGACTCAGTCAATTGCTGTTGTCACTGGAGAAAACCAGAATAGTGTAGAAACAGCGCAACCTCTGAGTCCAAACCAGGGAAGGGTAGCTGTTGTTATCAGACCTCCTCTTAATCAAGGCACCCTCAGATATATGGCTGAAAAGACAGATTTTTTCAAGGTACGGGAGATCATAACATTTTAATAGTTAAGAACTTGATTTGGAGTGATTGTGTTATCAGCATCAACAATAGTATTTGTACCATTAGGTAAACAAAATTTCCCTTGGGTTGTCTTCCTTGTCTTGTCCTCCCACTTTCCATCAAAACCAATTTGGTGAACCCCCAGAACAATTTCTGAGGAATCATGGGGAGCTATAGGAGAAAGAATCAGGAGGGGAATCACTCTGATTGCCTGTTCTATGACTAAAATTGTTTTCACTTTAGGAAACTCAGCATTTCTTTCATTCTTAGTTTAGTTCTTTAGGAATTTGTTCTGTTTATAGCTTTCAGGGTTATTTTTAAAGATTGTTAGTCATATTTATTATTATTATTACTACTACTACTATTACTACTACTACTACTACTACTACTACTACTATTATTATTATTATTATTATTATTATTATTATTATTATTATTATTATTATTATTATTATTATGTTAATCATCAATTCGATTCACAGTCTGGGACTGTTAAAAACTTAACAGTTCAGGTCCTAACCAAGGACCTAAGAGGTATTAAGAGAACGTCTGGGAATATGGGCAGTTCTGAATAGGGTGGGTTGTTTTTTCTGCAAAGGCGGAATATTTAGGACTAATAAGTTCAAAATTTCCATGTATCTAGGCAGCCCTTTGGGTATTGCTCCAAGGGCTCCTATTACTATTGGCACAACCATTAAATTCTTCCTCCACAATCGCTCAACTTCAATTTGCAAATCATGATATTTCGTTGTTTTTTCTAGCTGTTTCTCTTCAATTCGTGCATCACCTGGCATTGCAATATCAATGAACCAGACTTTTTTTTTCTTTTCCACAATATTGATATCAGGCATGTTGTTGTTGTAGCTGTTATTATTGTTATTTTAAAGCTGCCCCTCTCCTTGGCAGTGTACTAATTTATTCTTTTTTTTCCTCCAGACTAAAAGTTGATATTATTTTGCTGAGTAGATTTATCAGAATAATGTTGCTGAGATTCATTGTAAAGTATAATTCTCTAAGTAATTCAGTTGGAATACAAAACTGTTTCTAGTTTGAATTATCATTTTACAACATTTACTTCTAGGCTTTATATAGGGTTGGGTGAAAAATCATGAGTGAAACTATTTTTATTCATTGGGGCTTTTTCTCCCTCTGCTCTCTGAAAAGGCTTTCCTATGAATTGGCAATGGGATTGTGGAATGCTATGGGATGTGACAGGTGGAGCTGGAGTTGGAGGGAATTGACTGAACTATAGATGCTGGATATTTGCTATTGGTTTATCTGTTTGTATCTCACTCAAGACATCACACATGAGTATCTTACCATATGCAATCTTTATCCTATCAATCCTGCTAGAAAAATGGCTAAGGAAGAAATGGTTAATCTCAAGTCACTCACAGAGCTCTATAATTGAGTGGGAACTTGGCCTGATCATGCTTAGCCATAGCATTATGCTGATTTTAAAGCAGCGCACACAAAACTGCCTTCCTCTTGTATAAGAATACAAGAATACATTGTATTCAAGCAGAAATGTTTAGCACTTTTATCAATAGCTGAAATAGAACATCCAAAGGATATGACTCAGTGGTTATGCTAATGAAACTTTTTTTTAAAAAATCAAATGCTGTTATATATGTGATTATTCTGTTTTACTTTCCAAAGCATGTGGCATTAACTTTATGGGACCAACTGGGTGATGGGACCCCCCAATACCATCAGAAGAGTGTGGAGCTTTTTTTCCAGTTGCATAATCTAGTTCCATCTTCTAGTATTTGTGAGGATGTTATCAGTCAACAGCTGACCCACAGAGACAAGGTAAATCTTTCTCTCTTTTTTCTGAATAGTATCCTCTTCTAACCTCCTTTCCCATATTTACTTTCTTCTGGTGATCCTTGTGTGGGAAATACCGCCCCCCCCCGAGAAAGAAATATTTTTGGAAATATTTAAAAGGCAGAATATATTTCCCTAAAGAATTTTAAAAACAGAAACCAACCCTGCCCCCAAGTCTCTCTGTCCCTGGGATTAGGAAGAAAGATCCCTAGAATCAACACCAAAAATCTAAGAGTCATCAGCCACAGCCACAGGGAAGCAGGATATGACCCTTGGGACATAATAGGATTAATCCACCACCATCAGAATACCAGAAAGGCACACTCAGACTCAGGTCAAAGTTCATGCCACAGGAAAACTCCAAACAAAAGGCTCCAGAGGGTATAAAAACCCACTCCCTACATGTGCTCACTCTTTTTCTTCCAGAGCCATCTTTCTGTCTGGCTCTCCTCTTCAATAAACTGCAGCCTTCTTTCTAAAGCAGTCGCCATGTTGTTTATTCCCGGCTTGGACTGAACCATGATGAAGACTTTTCCTTCGACACTTGCAACCTGGATTGCTCTTCTAATTTTGTTCTGGTGCAACCTTTAGTTTACTTCTTAAATGGATTGGTCATGTCATTCCTCTCTTTTTTCTCTTCCCCACTCCAGATGCAATCTGAATAGCTTTATTCATTGTTTATATCATGGTATGTTCAGTATGAAATAGTTAAAATAACAGTCTAATTTTTTACGTATGACAAGCTCACCCTTCTCATGTGGTAAAATACTTGCAGTCTGAGCTGAACAGTTTATAGTGTCAGTCTCACAAATGTGTTGAGAAACAATTCTGAATATTTTCACTTCCAATTTCTTTCTGAGTAATATATTTAGGATCACATTGTACTACTGAAATGAAATTGTGATAGCTGTTTTTTTCATTAGGATTAGTGTTAGAGTTCTAACATTTAAAAATGCCTTGGTCATCGTTTGGACAGTTTTCTTCACTTATAAGTTTATATAGTAATCTTGTTTATTCATTTATTATTGGTAAAATTATATCCTACTTTTCTGAGGGCTTGAGATGGCACCCATGACTGTACTCAATTTCTGCAACAATCACTCTGTGAAGTATGTTCTACTGAAACACGGTTATTGGTCCTGACTTATTCAACCTCTAGTAAATTCTGTCATCTAGTAAGTTCTGTTATTATATGGGAGTTGGACTTAGATTGTACCTGCCCAGATCTGGCACATTAATTGCTATGTGAGACTCTCATTGTTTTCTATCTCAGAATTTTAGGTGGGCATTCATTATATGAGCCTCCATCCACCCCTTCCTGTAGGCCCCCATGCACTTTAGAGTTTGCTCTGGAAAGTCTTCCAGTTCCCTTTACAGCAGATTTTTGAGGTATATGAGAGGAAGAATCAGATCACCTGATGTCAGAAATCCTTTCAGCAGAAATGGACTAGTTGGATACTGTGTAGATCTTAAAACTGTCAAAATACCTCCTCAACCTTTTGGAGGGGATGTCCTTCTGAAATTTCTATTTTCTATCTTCTGCTTCAAAGATAAATTGCTACTTGTGGTACTGAGTTTTGTTCCTTGCCATTTCATGAAATTATAATTTTTAAAATTCTGCTGACTACAGAAAGTAAAAATTCTTTTTTTGTGTCATAGAAATATAATTGTAAACCATCAGCAATGCGCTGGTTAAAATTGTTGTTCCTTCAAACTGATAATGAGGAAAGAAACACACGACAGCTATATTGATTGTTACTGATTTAGATCATTGTCTCCTTACCCAATTTGATGGATTATATTAAGAGTAAATTTATTTGTTCCTTCGTTTTGTAGAAAATCAGAATGGAAGCTCATGCAAAGTTTGCAGTACTTTGGCATCTCACTAGAGACCTCCATATTAACAAGTCCTCATCATACGGTCGTTCGTTTGACAGGTTAGTTAGTTACACGGATAGATGAAATAGAAAATTATTAACTATTATTTAATAAAATAATATATTTTTGTAACAATGAGGTTATGCTTATAGAAATTTCCAGAACACAATAGTTTTGAAACTTTAAAAAAAAATTTACTCTGATAAATTGACATTGTAGTGAATAAATATCCTTGGGAAAACAAGAAAAGATAAAGTTGATGACCAAATTCAGTTTCAGCTTATCAGAATTAATATTTATTATTTACATATACATAAATGGGAAGATGCTTGAAGTAGGAAAAAATCTGTCACAATACCTCTTTTAAAATTGCTCCTAAATATGACCTGATAGAGAGATAGAAATAAAATATTTCATGACAAAGCAGCAGTGACAGATAAAGTGACTTCATCTGGTCTAATAGTACATGATCAAAACTATCTCAATGTTCACTCATAAAGTAGCTATTTAAGTTTTAGAACTATTATGTTTAGAACTATTTGTAACTGTATTACGTGGAGAATAATTATGACTAAAATGTTAACGTGGGCAGCCAGTTGTGAGCATTTGCTGTTGATTTAAATGAAGTATTAACCTCATTGCCTCTCCAACAGCATGATCGCCCCAGTCCTAGGCCTTCAGCTGGGTTTTATAAAACCTTTTCGCTTTAGGCCTCCGCTGCCGTGTGCAAAAACAAATAATTCAATCAATCAGTCTATTTCAACTTCTCTCGGGAAAAAAAAAGATCTTGCAAAGTTGGAATTGACTTTGGCCAAAAAGAGTGGACTCCAAGAGCACTCAGTGTCCTCAGGTCAAGAGAATATCTGGCTTTCCTAGATGGAGAAATTGATCATAACAACAGTTTCAAAGCTCGTATTTTTTTTTCTTTTGCCCTGTTATTTTAATAGGAATTTTCTTTCCCCTCTTCAGATCTTTATTTATCATGTTGGATAGTCTTAACAGCTTAGATGTTACACCAATATTTTCTATTGGTATTCAATAGATCTGATTCTTTTCTGAATAAGACATAATCTAAGATGTATTGAAAATTTTAGTCCAGACAAACAGTAACATTTCTTTATTTGAGACATTAATTGTTGCATATCAAATCATATCATATCCAACAGACTTTTATTAGGAGCAATTTTTGTGTACCTGAATTTAAAAATATTTATAGTAAATTAGGTGTTTCTGAAACTGATACTAGCCAATAGAAATGCAAAAATTCAAAATTTGGAAAAACAATTTCCCTTTCTTTAATAGATGGTTGCATCTTTTGTTCAGATCAAAGATCACCTCATAAATTTACAAAAAAAAATATTAGAATGTTTTATAGGTATGTACAGTATATTGGAACTACATTTATTTTAAGACTATTAACCTTGACCCCAAAGCTAAGATTAAAGCACTGTCAACTATTGACACCAAAAGAGATCTCCTTATACTTTTTATTCATATTTCAAGTTTATTTGAAATATAAAAACCTCAGATGTTGCATTTGGCATGTGACATACATCTGGCATATAGAAATGTGCCCAGTGAGTAGTGGAATATAATTTAATTTGTGTTTTAAATTTTGTGTAAAATTGCATATATTGAATTTCTCTCGAATGAAATTCCTTTATTTTTAAAAATAGTATATTTTAGTTATTCTCCTAAATAGCCAACTGATAGCCACAGAATATATCTGGAACTTGCCTCTTCTTCCACTGAACACCACTGGCTTGACTAATATATTCATTAAGTCAGCGTCCCCAGCCCCCGGTCCGCAGCAGCCCATTAAGCGGGCCGCGCAAAGAAGCAAAGTCCCATCCACAGAATGCAGGCAGCACAAAAAAAAAAACATGCCCCCTCTGGTCCACGGAAAAACCTTTCTCCACGGAACCGGTCCCTGGTATCCAAAAGGTTGGGGCCACTGCATTAAGTGATCTTATCTATGAAGTATCTAGTACAGTGGTGGCAAATCTATGGCACGGGTGCCAGAGGCGGCACTCAGAGCCCTCTCTGTGGGCACGCGCGCCATCGCCCCAGTCCTAGGCCTTCAGCTGGGTTTTATAAAACCTTTTCGCTTTAGGCCTCCGCTGCCGTGTGCAAAAACAAATAATTCAATCAATCAGTCTATTTCAACTTCTCTCGGGGAAAAAAAAGATCTTGCAAAGTTGGAATTGACTTTGGCCAAAAAGAGTGGACTCCAAGAGCACTCAGTGTCCTCAGGTCAAGAGAATATCTGGCTTTCCTAGATGGAGAAATTGATCATAACAACAGTTTCAAAGCTCGTATTTTTTTTTCTTTTGCCCTGTTATTTTAATAGGAATTTTCTTTCCCCTCTTCAGATCTTTATTTATCATGTTGGATAGTCTTAACAGCTTAGATGGCTCCACCTGGTCAGTTGGACAGGCCTGGTTAAATCAAGTCCTCCAACGGCATGACATTGCAAGAGTCCTGGAACCTTTGCTTTTGCTGCTTCTCCATCCAAAAACCCAGCGTATTTCTGTTCAAAGGGTACAGGCTGAATGGTACTGGAATAAATCTCCCTGTTATCTGGAAGATGAAAATGAAAAACATTTTATGCAGAAATTTAATAGTAGTGGTTGTAAGTACCACCTCATTAACCACTGATTTCTCATGATATCCTCAAGTTGGTATTATATTTATATCTTCAGTTTTGTTATTATATTGATATAATGTAGCATAAATAAACATTTTATATACTATGTTTAATAACATGTTGTATCATAGTTTGTTTTAGTTTTATATTAGTGAATTCCTTTTGTTCTATTGTTTTATATATTGACTGTTATATAATTATATAACTTGAACACTCTGGTTATCTTGAGTTAAAAATTACTACAGTGTGACCTGCCAAAAGTGTGTAGATGCAAGTATGATAATATATAAATAATACCGATTATAACGCAATATCCTTTCATATTCTTTCATTCACTCTTCACACTGGCAGAGTTTTCTGTGGATTTTCTCTTTTTATGTTGGATATTATCTAATTTTTAGAGGAACGTTAGATCCAAAGTTCTGCAGATCTTTCCTATATCCATAGCAATCAAGGATTTCTCTTTCATTTCAGAAACGAACACTGATATTGCCCCTATTGTAATACTTGAATTTGTCAACAGAGTTTTACTCTGGACTCAAAATACCTACTGAAGTATAAGTTAAAAAGATTCCTGTTGGGGCTCATATTGCATGTTAACTTTTTAGTTTACGTCAGTTAGTTTAAGCAAGACAGCTTAAAGATGTCTTGCAGGAAACGGGTATTATATGATGTATGCTGATAACTTCTGAATGACCATCCAAATAAGAAAAATACTCATAACAACTTGTTTTCCTTTTTGTTAAGCGTTTGCCACAATACCATCGAGTCAAGAACCGGGGATGTCAACTAAAGAGAACGCTGAAAAGCAGTTGGGTTTAGACGAAATGGAGAATTTTAGTCTCACGGTCAACCCTTTAAGTGACAGGATCTCTCTCCTGAGTACCAGCAGTGAAACTATTCCTATGGCTGCGTCTGATTTTGACCTTCCTGACAATCAGATAGAAATAATGCAAAGTTCTGACTCTGGCTGTTCCCAGTCATCTGCTGGGGATAACCTCAGCTATGAAGTAGAACCTGAAAGCCTGACTGCACCAGAGAGTTCTCAGCATTGGAAAGGAGATTCATTAGAGGAAATAATACAGCAAGTGGTCCTTGACCTGATCTGCAAGGTAGTCAATGAGCCTGCAGGAGATGCACAGTCAGACAAAGATATCTATCCTGAAGATACTTCAGCTAAATTAAATACTTTAGATCCCGCGGAAGAGGGATCCAAACGCGAAGAGCCAAACCTTCTGGACAGTCAGAGTAGTTTGCTTAGCAATGACAGTGCTCAGCTATTATCTGTCTCATCTGAAACCGGACTTGAAAGCATTTCTAATGAAATCTCCAGAAACAGCTCATCACCGTGCATCTCAATAAGCCAGCAGTCTCTCAGCGACCAAACGTTCGCTCCCACGGAAGAAAAGTCCAGGCAGCGGAGTCATAGTAGCATCCAATTCACTTTCAAAGGGAAGTTGCCTGAAAAAATGTCCGAAAAGGAAACCATTGTGAAAGAATCCGGCAAACATCCAGGAGCAAAGCCCAAAGTCAAAATCGCGAAAAGGAAAGATGAGGAAAAGAAGAAAGCGCAAGCGGAGAAGCTGAAGCAAAGCAGCGTTTTCTTCAGCGATGGCCTCGACTTGGAAAATTGGTACAGCTGTGGAGAGGGCGAGATCTCAGAAATTGAGAGTGATGCGGGGTCACCGGGGGCGCGGAAATCTCCCCATTTTAATATACATCCTTTATATCAACACGTTTTATTGTACCTCCAAGTATATGACTCCTCAAGGACCCTGTATTCTTTCTCTGCCATTAAAGCGATCTTGAAAACCAATCCTTCTGCTTTCGTAAATGCCATTTCTACCACCAGTGTCAATAATGCCTATACCCCCCAGCTTTCCTTACTTCAGAATCTTCTGGCCAGGCATCGCATATCGGTCATGGGCAAAGACTTTTATAGCCATATTCCAATAGACTCAAACCACAGCTTTCGAAGTTCCATGTATATTGAGATCCTCATCTCTTTGTGCTTGTATTACATGAGGAGCCACTACCCAACCCACGTGAAGGTCTCTTCGCAGGACCTGATAGGGAACCGTAACATGCAAATGATAAGCATCGAAATCTTGTCCCTCCTTTTTGCCGAGCTGGCAAAAGTGGTGGAGAGCTCTACAAAGGGGTTCCCCAGTTTCATTTCAGACATGCTGTCCAAATGCAAGGTCCAGAAGGTGATTCTGCACTGTTTGTTGTCCTCTATCTTCAGCGTCCAGAAGTGGCACAGTGAGAAGATTGCGGGGAAAAATATAGGGGCTGTTGAAGAAGGTTTCTCCGAAGACAATCTTATCAACTTTTCCGAGGACGAGTTGGATAACGGTAGCACTCTCCAGTCACAGCTTTTAAAAGTCCTCCAGCGGCTCATTGTTCTGGAGCACAGAGTGATGACTGTGCCTGAGGAGAACGAGACAGGTTTTGATTTTGTGGTAACCGACTTGGAGCACATCAATCCTCAACAGCCAATGGCTTCCCTTCAGTATTTACACTCCCAGCCAATAACCTCCCAAGGCATGTTTCTTTGTGCTGTGATAAGAGCATTACACCAGCATTGTGCCTGTAAAATGCATCCCCAATGGATAGGGTTAATCACTGCTTCTCTACCTTACATGGGAAAGGTGCTCCAGAGAGTGGTGGTTTCGGTGACCCTACAGCTTTGCAGGAACCTGGATAATCTGATTCAGCAATACAGATATGAAATGGGCTTGTCTGACAGTAGGCACGTATTTCGCTTTGTCTTGTTTCTCTCGGCATTTTTTTTTAAAAAAGGGGGAAATTTGTAAGTTTATTACAAAATTTGCAACAGATTCATTGTTGTTTTTAGGCCTCTTTGGATGGCATCGGTTACTCCGCCAGATATGATGCTTACTCTTTTGGAAGGTATCACAACAATTATTCATTATTGTTTACTTGACCCATCCACGCAGTATCATCAGGTAAACCTTTTTAGATTTTTCAATTAGTTTTTTTCCCCCCCAGCTATCAGTGTGTTCTTATTTGTCCTCTGCCCTAGCTAATAACTCGTTTCAGCCTGCGTATTGTGCAGCAGGTCCATTGGCCCTAAGGAATAACTCTTGAAACAGAGAACATTATTTGGCATATTCTGAACTCTTTATGTATATGCAATTGATTATGCATGTGCAATGTATTACTACTTTGCAAGATCTTCATCTCACACCTAATACCACAAGAGCAATTTTCATTTACATTTTGGGTAAAGATAGTGTAATGTTATGAATACAGTTTGATATTAAAGCACTCTTTTATGAATTACGGAATTTGAGGCACTCGGTTTTGGAATTGCCGAACCCAATTTCTAACTTTAATTGAAACTGAATCCAAAATTTCAGTAAATTATAAACAGATAAGACATGTTTTCTCTTGATAAAATCTGTTTTGATTTGGAGGACGTACTTCATTGTGCAATTTAAACTTGATAAAAATTATTGTTAGGATTGCATCTGTATCCTATCAGATCTCGAAACTAATTTCAAAGTTTGTTACAAACTGGTCTGAAAATAGTACTGGCTGGCATATAATTCAATGATGGTATAATGCTGCCTAAAACAGAATGGGGAGAAAAACCAGGTGGGAAGAGAGTGCGAAAAGGGAACAGGATTCCTGTAAATTAATGTCCCTAACGATAATTGATTATGTTTTCATCTTTCTTGTTACTAGCTCCTGGTTAATGTAGATCAGAAGCACATGTTTGAAGCACGCAGTGGGATCTTGTCTATCCTTCACATTATCATGTCCTCTGTCACACTTTTGTGGAGCATCCTGTACCAGGCAGACTCTTCAGAGAAAACCGTTGCTGCTGCAGCTGCATCCGTAACCACGATTAATCTTGGATCAACAAAGGTTAGAACACCAGAGTTATGTGTACAAATGATTTTTTTTTACTAGTGTTTGTAATACTTGAATAACAGAGCCAGTTTGGTATACTGGTTAAAATGTCAGACTGGGGCTAGAACTCAGTACAAAGCTGCCTGAATGACTCTAGACGAGTCACTCTCAGCTCTAGGAAGACAGCAAGGGCAAACAACTTCTGAAAAATCTTGTCAGGAAACTCCAGGGACTTCTCCAAGTGCTCACCAAGAGTCAAAAACCTGCCTTGAAGGCACACACGTATTTTATTTCTAATCCTTGAATAATCATTGCCAGGATCTTGACAGAATTACAATATTTAATCATTCTTCCAGAAAACAGTCTAATGTCTCTATACTATACAATATAGTTTGTGTATGTGTAAGAGAAGACCTTGTACTACCAGATGATCCAATACTGGGTTGTTGTTTTTTCATTTCTAAAACAGTTGTAACATGGATATTTCTTCTTATGATAACCTACATAGTAGACCCATAGTAGGCTTGAATATATTTGTTCAAGTAGCCACCATAGCCAAAACTTCCCTTGGTTCCATAGAAAGTACTTATGTTTCAAGTACTACAAGTATATATGCAAAAATGCCACTGAGACATTTCACAATAAAGGATAATATTTGTAGCTTGGGGTTGAAATGAGGAGTCCTTGGTGATCTCTGAGCTTGGTTGTTTTCTTACAGACATTTCATTACCTAAACTAGGTAACATCATCAGGACTAGCACTGATGATGTTACATAGTTTTGGTAACGAAATGTGTGCAAAAAAACAGCCAAGCTCAAAGAGCACTAAGGATCTCTCAAACATTTCACCAAACTGTAACTTTGTGTTAACCATATTTTACCAATACAAGAATGATTTGAGCATGAAACCTCTGTCAAACCATGATTTTCACCCTCTTGTACACTTCTACTTTCTCATAGTGTCTTTTCTATTTTATAGGAGCTATTATTTCTTTAGGTGCCATATCAAATTGTAATGCAAACATATTGCCAACTGTCTTCTTTCCGATCCTGATTTATTTCTAACTGTAGAACATGATTGATCATTAAGATTTCATGACACATCATGATTAAATTTTCTTAAGTATATTTTCAGGAGGCACTTGGATTGTACTAGAAAATTCATCAGATCTGCATAGCAATAAAAAAAATCAAGACTTTCTAAAAATAGTGCACAGAAATAGCTTGCCCTAAAATATTTTCCTCTCCCATGTTCCCAAAAAGAAATAGTCCAAGTTACATTTTTCAGTATTTTCTTTCATTGTATAATTGTATATTACTCTGGATAAGCTGTTAAGTTCTTGTTTTGTTTTGTTTGAAATTTAGTGTATTTTATGTATTACAGAATTTAAGGCAGCAAATTCTTGAATTGCTTGGTCCAATTTCAATGAACCATGGTGTTCACTTCATGGCAGCTATTGCATTTGTGTGGAATGAAAGGAAACACAATAAACAAGCTTCAAGGACTAAGGTATGTTAACTGATGGACTTGTTTTAAATGAGTTCAACTTAGGAGGTTCCTAAGTTTTATTTAATAGGCTTATTTAGCTTAGTAATCCACAGATTGAGATACTGTATCATACTAAAATAAACATTGTTTGTGATCTCTGGGTACGAAACGATGAATCTGATGGGGTTCCCTGAATTGGTGTTAGGATTGCAGCTATTGAATACAATCAAATGCATGGCAGTAAAGTTCCTTCTCTTCACTAGGTCTATACCAGGGGTCTCCAAATTTGGCAATTTTAAGACTTCTGGACTTCAACTCCCAGAATTCCTCAGCCAGCATGGCTGTTAGAGTTGAAGTCCATAAGTCTTAAAGTTGCCAAGTTTGGAGACCCCTGGTCTATACCACTCGACCCAGACAGCTAGGGTGATACCCCTTCTTGGCTTCAACAAGTATTTGCTTCCAATGGTTTTGTATCATTAAAAAAAGGTACATTGTTTCCACTTTTTATGACTTGAGAAATGTCAGGATACCTTGAGGTAGTTAGTCACAGCCAGTCTGAAGAAGTCTTATAAGCCAGACAAAGATGCAGACTGCCACAAGACATACAGAATAAAGGGAATTCTGTTACAGAATGCCACAGAAATGAGTGAAGTTATGCTAAAGAACACAGGTGTTAAACTCGCCGCGTCACGTGATGTGTCGTGACGTGATGCATCGCGACTTTTTTTTTGCATTGTCGGAGCTGGGATGGGCGCAGCCTCCGTATGATGCAACCGGCCTGCGAGCTGGCAGTTTGACACCCCTGCTAAAGAGAAACATAAAATTGGCTGCCTGGTGGAACAAGGAAATAGAAAAGACTTCAAGTGAGAAAAATGCACGTAAGAGAATGACTGGTCCAAAAAATGAGTATGAAAGGAAAGTGTTGTGTAAAGCGTGTTTAAAGAAAAAAAAATAGTTGCAAAAATGCACACAAAGAGTGAGCCAGGAATTAAAGAAAAGACAAAATACAGAGTTATTTTGATGGAATAAAACATCCGTTTTGGGTGAAAAGAGTTGAGCAGGGAACTTCTAGAGGAGTGAACCAAATTTAAAAATAAAAGTGTCAAACGATTCAAGCTGAAAATTAGAATGACACATGTTGGAAGGAATATTTTAGAAGATTTATATTGGAATAACAGTGATATGTTGAAGTATGGAGGAAAGAATGAATGCTATAAGTGGTATTGTTGGGGGAAAAAACAAAGAAAATAATGCTGCGAAAATGTTGAAAAATAGTAAACTGGAGAAATAGATGGTGTTGTTGAATGGATTGTACAATATGGGTGTGGTTTGCTTGTGGAGTGAATGTGCAAGATGTGCATGAAAAATGCGTCTGAGGATTGGAAGAATGCCCTGGTTGTTCCCCAGCACAAAAGGAAAGAAAGCAAGAGTTTGCAGAAGCTATAGATTTATTTGTTTGTTAATTGTGCTTCGGAAGGTGTTTCACCAAATCCCTACTGTGTTTGGAAAGTGAAGTGCTGGCTTCTGCTGGCAAATGAATGTATAGAATAGCTAGTCTTAAATACATCAATACAAATGTGTGCGTGTCCCTAAGAAGGTTTATTATACACTTGTTGGTTTAGAGAAAGTATTACCATAAAGTGAAAAGAGTAGAATTATGAAATATTTTGAGTAAAACCGGGGTTAAAGGTTGGTTTAATGGTGGTATGTGATGGAAGTAATGCATTTGTGAGAATGAATGAAATATTAGCAAATAGCGCAACACTCAGCAGACAGTAAGAAAAGTAGATATGAAATAGTCTTGATTGTTTAAGGCTTTTATAGAAAATATAAAAAGAGTGCTTGTGGTGTCATTAGAACAGGGGTAGGCAACCTTGGCTCTTTTATGACTCGTGGACTTCAACTCCCAGAATTCCTGAGCCAGCTTGAGTCATAAAAGAGCCAAGGTTGCCTACCCCTGCACTAGAACAATGTTGATGGGGAGCATGAAAGTGGGTGTACCTTGGCATTCAGCTGATACTGTGTTGTTGGCTAAGAACCTCTGTGAATTTTATGAAGTATGACATAAGGAGTATGGATTTGAAAAGTGAAACAGGGAGTCCTTGACTTATGACCACAGTTGATCCCAACATTTCTATTGTTGTTAAGTGAGTTTTGCCTCATTTTACAACCCTGCTGGTTGGGGAATTCTGGGAGCTGAAGTCTATACAGCTTCAAGTAGCCAAGGTTGAGAAACACTGCTCTATATTTTTGTTCAGACTTCACCACCACCCCAATAAGGGATAGATGTGTCCTAAATATGTTCAATTGTTGTAATTTATGTCATTTGTGTAATTACAAAATTGGCACATATCATTTACATAATTTTCATAACTGAGCTTTTAGCTGTAATTGAGTGTGCATAATGAAACAAGTCAAAGAATATGAATGAATAAGCACTGAAGAAACGAAGGCTGAATTTAAAAGAGAAGGACTTACTGTATAGGAAGTGTGTGGTGCTTTGGCCAAAGTAAATGTGAACTAATAAGGACTAAATGGCAAAACAAATATAAGGCAGAATGACGGTACAGAAGAAGGGGAAGGCTGAAAAAAATCCTGGTTTGATGGAGTTGATGAGATCTGGGGGGGGGAGAAGAAGCAAAAAATTTAAAGAACAAAAAGCAACATATACAATACTACATAGATGGAAGAAAGGATAGAATGATATATTTACATACATATAGTAAAGAATGTTGGTATTAGACAGATTTAACTCTGTACTTTCTTTTTCTTATCTCATGCCTAAAATTTCATCACTTATGTTAATCCCATCATGTTCATGAGTTGCTTATCCCAAGAGGAAAGTGTTACATGTAGGTGTGTAGAAATAATACAGCCAATTTGGCTATATGAACAAATATCCAACTTTTTAAAAATTAACGTATAGTTCTTTGTTTTTAATCCAAGTGGTCTGAAAATGCTAATTCTGCCATTGATGCAATGCTACATATCAATAGTGTTTATACCAATGTAAGGTGGTATATGGTTGCAGCCTAATTCTTATAAGTGACTTTGAAATGGTCATGACTTGACTCTCTGAGATTCAATGCCAGTGATGTGATTTTACTTATCAGGTGATTCCTAGTGCCAGTGAAGAGCAGCTGCTGCTAGTGGAGCTGGTTCGTTCCATCAGTGTTATGAGAACTGAAACTGTAATGCAAACAGTGAAAGAAGTCTTAAAGCAACCACCAGCTATTGCCAAGGACAAGGTATGACACCAATAACAATATTTTAAGTACAGGTAGTCCTCATTTAGCAATCACAATTGGGACTTGTGATTCAGTTGTTAAGCAAAATGGTCATTAAGTGAAGAATCGTGTGATTGCAACTGTGCTTAGGCTTTTACTTCAACTTTGCTTTACAGCATCAGGAGGATGCAACCCCAAGTATCTGGGTGAGTCCAAAGACCAGAGAAGGTTTCCATAACTCTACTCATAGGAAGCTGGATAAAAGGACAAAACTTAGAGCCCTTTTTCCCCACCCTTTGGAATGCTCTAGGACCGTGGTGGTGAACCTATGGCACGCGTGCCACAGGTGGCACGTAGAGCCCTCTTTGTGGGCACACGTGCCATCACCCCAGTCCTAGGCCTTCAGCTGAGTTTTATAAAATCTTTTCACTTTAGGCCTCCGCCACCATGTACAAAAAAAAAAAAAGGTTTAATCAATCAATTTCAAATTCTCGCGGGGAGAAAAAAGATCTCGCAAAGTTGGAATTGATTGATTGAACTTTTTAGTCCCACCCAGTCTGCCGTTATCACTGAAGCCATGCCCACCCAATGGGCCATACCCACCCGGCACCCGATGATACATGTGGGTTTTGGGTTGCAGTTTGGGCACTTGGTCCCTAAAAGGTTCGCCATCACTGCTCTAGGATAATTAGCAAGAAAAGACTTGCTGTTTCTAGTTATAGTCATTGGAGAGGAAAGGATTGCAAGAGAGTAGCAGGCACACAGTGAGGAATGCACATCAAAAGGAATGTGCCAGCACCAGCTGTTTGCCTAATGGGCTTCTGGCTACCAGCTACAAGCTGCTTTGGAGGAAAACTAAAGCCTTTAACGTGAAACTGATTAGAGTCTTGTTAATTTCAGGCAGCAGCTGGAAGAATTCTAATCAGCTAATTAAGGTCACAACTGATCTTGTTATCTTGTTAGCACTTTCTAGGATTGCACTATAATGTGGAGAAAAGCAGCTCAGGAAGAGATCGCTTGTTTAGGCAATTTCTCTGCTGTGCAAGTTGGGGCGTAGAAACTAACAGATCAGGCACAGAATAACATACTAACTATATCTGTGAGCATCTGACTGAGAGATGCTGCAGGCTCATAAATGTGGGCAGTGGTGTTTTTCATCACTGTTGTAATTGCACACAGTCACTGTCTTGAGGTAGTCTCTAAATAAGGACTACTTTCCAAATAATTTAAATAATTATTTAAATAAAGGAACTGGATAGGCTTTTCTCGTCGCAAGAATGGCCACACTGTGTGAGAAATTTGTGGTAAGAGCTTTCCTTCGATTTAAATCAAGCACTGTTTTTGGTTCTGTTTTAACTGATTCTGAATGAATATATACACAAGTAGTAATTACTCACCTCCAACTTTCACCCCTCAGTTGCCGTACACTTACACAAATTGTCCTTGGTTAATAACCTCTCATTCTGTTATTGTTGGAATTTATGACAGCACCGACAAATGATAATTACAACCAGTTCTTGAAGTTCCAGCTGTCACAATACCCCTGCGGTCACAAAATTACAATCTGGGTGTTGGCAGATTTCTGACACCACAGCATCCTGTGGCCATATGGTTGCAATTTTGATATCTTTCCTGCCAGCTTCCCACAAGCAAAGTCAGCAGAAAGCTAGATGTTGCAATAATGTGAGGTCCTTGCTTAATGACCTGTGATTTGCAAATCAGAACAGCCATTGCTAAGCAGCTTGGTCATGTGACATCACTCTTTACAACTGTGTCGCTTAGCAATGGAAATTCCAGTCCCAATTACTGTTAAATGAGGATTATTTATACACATACATGCATGAAAATGACTTTAATTAAACTTTATATTAGTTTAATTGTTGTAATTAATTAATCAGTTTAATTGCTGTTGTAGCTGCTGTTCCTTGCATTAAAACTGCATTAATGAAGCATAAAGAACCAGTTGTTTTTGTGTTTTGCAATGAAAATGGGTATTATTTAAAAAAAACAATAACATTATTTTGTGATGAACATGGCTCATCTTCTTCCAGTTTTCATAAAACTCCTGCTCTCTTAATCGGTATAATTCTCCATTTGCCTTTCTCCTGAGAAAATTGTTTGTGAAAGAATACACATGGATTTCTAAACGCAGTTTTCTGTAGACAAAATTAATGTTCCAGCTCCAGAAAAAGAGGAAACTAAGGGAAAAATATCTTTTAAATATTCATAATTGATCACATATTTTCTTCCATTCAAATGTGACAAAGTTGTGCTGATTTAAAAAAAGTCACAGCAAAATTAGTTATCTTTTAATTACAGAACTGACAGCTACTTGTAGACCTGAACAGTAAAGTGTATTTCTTAACTTTCTTTTTTTAACAAAACTCTTTCTAGAAGCATCTTTCATTGGAAGTCTGCATGTTGCAGTTTTTCTTTGCGTACATCCAGAGGTAGGTTTTCTATTTTAACATCCCTTTCGATAGTATCAAGTTATTTTAGAAGGTCACATTGGCACAACAGTTCTGTTGAAAGTCAGAGAATTCTGAGACATTTGATTAAAGCATTACAGAAGGAACTGAACTGCAGAATTCCAGATTTTAGAAAATCAGACTTGTTTAAAAATCAAAACTTCCATCTGACTAAGGAACTTCGTGTTTTCCTCCTTAGTTCTATATGCTGACTACACTTAGATCATTAAGTGTAAAAATACTTTAAAACAGGTATGGCAACGTCATTTCATTTATTCAATCCTAGACAGCCCTTCTAAACATCATAATGAAAATCATTTGAACAAAGGCCAGGTACTTTCTATCATATCTGGTGGACATGCCCTAAAGCAAAAACGTTTTGGGGTAAGATACATACATGGTTGGAAAAAATGATTAAAAGAAAGATAGAATTTAAACCAGAACGGTTTTTGTTAGGAATATTAGGACCTAACTATGAGAAGGAGAATGAATATTTAATATTGCATGTACTGACAGCAGCGAGAATAGTATTTGCCCAATATTGGAAAAATGAAAACTTACCAACTGAAGAGGTTTTAATTAAAAAAAATCTTAGAATGTGCAGAAATGGATAAATTGACCTTAGATATTAAAGAGAAAGAAGATTCAGTTTACTTTAGAACATGGGATAATTTTTACCAATGGTTAGGAAAACGAACTAGTGAGAAATGAATGTGATATGTGATATGTTATTTTGAATATAAGTAAGACGAATGATATGCATTAACTAACTGATACTGTTTGTGATTATCATTTATTACACTTATTACAGTTACCTATTACTATATCAACTATTGTTAACTGAACATAGGTACCCAGACCATAGTCTGTTTGCTAAAGATTGAAAATGTTATTGGGGATAACCCCAATGTTGACCCCAACCCCCTCCCAATACCAATCCTGATCCCAACCCCACCCTAAACCTTAATCCTTATCCTGATCCTATTCTATCCCCAACCCTATAAAACTCAATAAAATTTAAAAAAAAGAAACAGAAAATCATTTGGATATATGATTATGTGACTTTTTATTTCCTGTAGAATCCCAGTCTCCAATTTAGTAGACAGCTGGGCCTCTTTGCTGCTCCTTCTAAAGGATTCCATACCACTCGGCCTTCCAGCTCCAGGGCAGTTTCTAATACTTGGGTGAGTCATTCCGTGATCATAGACGCAGTCGGGGGGTTTTTTTTTCCCCCCTTTTGAAAAATGTCAGGAAAAGGTAGCTATTGAAAAATCTAGAAGAAATGTTGGACTTTTGTATTGAAAATTAGACCGCTACTTAATACTGAGGACAGTTTTTAGCCTTCTAGTTGTAAGGAAGACTAGAAGCTTTCAAGACATTTGAAATCTTGCAAATGTTACGGATAACTTTATCACTACAGTTAACTCTAATATGAACTTTCCAAGTGTTCAGTGAGAATGGCGTGGCTGCATCTTGCTATTCCCTTAGCTTCAGTTCAAACCACGAGTTTAAATATGAGCTGAAAGCATTTGTCATAGCTGCATGCAGAAATCCAAAATAGTGCTAGTCAGAACTGATTAAAGACCAGCTCTTTGAACCCAAATTTCAATCAATTCCAAACTTTGTCTAAAGGTGTGAAGAACGAGAGCACTCCCATCAGAATTCACAACCTTGGAGAAATAAGTCTGTTGTCTGATAATAATGGATGGGCAATGTTTTGGGGATGTAGCAGCATTTTTTAGAATTGCTCAGGCGAGAGAAAGTAGCACTCCTAGGGCCAATTATTCTCAGGATATTTTTATCATTCAAAGGGTAATCTGTTTTCAGAGCGAAACTTGCCAGTTTTTACTCTATACTAAGCAATCCATGCTTCATTTGGTCATTGTTTTCAGAGATATTTCCTTATTGAATTCCCCAATGCCTTCAACAATGGCAGAGCTTCTAATGTACTTGAAAAGTTTTGAAAATTCAAGAAGATATTCAGAGATTAATAAAGGAGAATATTTATAGCTCACGATTGAAATGAGGGGTTCTTGGTGCTCTCTGAGCTTGCTTATTTTCTTGCAGACATTTTATCACCCAAACTGGGTAACGTGATGATGTTACCTAGTTTGGGTAATGAAACATCTGCAAGAAAACAAGCAAGCTCAGAGAGCACCAATGACCCTTCATATTCAGAGATGTATCTGCCTTGAAAGTAGCCCATGCTCAATCAAACATCAGCAATTTTTTTTATTACAATTTGTATCATGTCAAAAAATGCTTTATGATTATTTTTATGTCGTAAAATGTTTTAGAATTTTTGTACAGTAGTTTAGGGCTGCAGGGAGCCACAAGTAATTCATCCCTGTATATAGAGGAGACCAAGTTACATTTTTTGCTGAATTTTCCTATTGTAATGCCCATTCTCTTCTCTTTTAAAGCTTTCCCAATTCTCAGTTGTAATTTTTCAGGAGCCTTCAAACAAAGAACAGCACTTAAAATGTATTTAATAAATGGATTAATTCAGTGGTTCTCAACCTGTAGTCCGTGGACCCCTTTGGACCTCCAATGTCGTCACAAGGGGTCTACGAAGCCTTGAAGAAATGTTATTTAAATCTTAAGTCTTGATGATCCATGCCCGTGGTCCGTGGCCGCAAAAGGTATTTAAAGGGGGTCCATAGTGAAGAAAAGATTGAGAAGCACTGGATTAAGTTATAAAAATGTATACCCCACATTTATTGTTCAAATAAATCACAGCAACTTTTCTTAGGATATAGCTTCTTAGGATGTCCAAGTGTGGAATATGAAAGGCTGTAAATATGATCTTTGGCTTAACCCTTGCTGTCTTTCCACAAGCCTTCCCCTCTATTCATAGGCTTCTGAAACCTCTCTTCTCTTGAAATTCCTCTGTCTAAAACTGAAGCAAGAAGTTTATGTTTTTCTTTTCTTTCTTGTTCTTTTAAAGTGTGTTAAATGAGTTTATTATGAAAAATCCAAATCTGGATAATAAGAAAGACCAGAGAGATCTGCAGGTAAGAAATCTATAAAAACAGTGATTATTGAATTCAAGTATGATATGAAAAAGAATGTAAAGAATGCATGCTGATTACCAAGAAAATGCTTGTTTTGTTTTTCTCACCCTGTTTTATTTTACTGACACTTTTTAAATCTTAAACCACCGTTGGGTTCTCTTTTTCAAAATAGCTATCTTCTGTCATAACATGCATGCTATACTGATGTTGATTTTTTTGCAGTTGATTCAATTTTATACGCCAGTTGATTTTTTTTTCCCCAGAAAGGATCACTATGTGTCAATGACATTGTCAAAGGTTAATGTATATTTCTAGTTTACTCTGCCACAAAGCAGGTTTTCACAACGTATTGAGTTGGTTTTCTTTAGAGAGTTTCAGACACTTTAAATCTCTGAAGCAGTTAATATTCATAATTACTTTATATTTTGTAATTAGAAATAGAGGCTCGGAATATCACCAGCCAGCACATAATGGCATTCCACACAGGACGGCATTGTCTCACTAACACTGTTCATTACTTTTGAAGGAGAGAGAAAGATATCAAAGATATATATATATGTTATTCATAAGAACTTTTCTTTTACTTCTGTTTATTTGCCGCCTCACCAGGATGTAACACACAAAATAGTGGATGCCATTGGGGCAATTGCAGGCTCATCCCTGGAACAGACTACCTGGCTGAGGCGAAATTTGGAGGTTAAGCCTTCTCCCAAAATAACAGTTGATGGAAACAACCTGGAGTCTGATGTTGAAGGTGATTTTTAGTTTTCTTTGTTCGTCTGAATATCTGACTGGAATTATAAAAGCTTTAGCTAAATATAATTTGGAGCAGGAGCATTGTTCATTGAAATAACCTTATCGCTATGGTTAATTCTAGTACAAACCTTTCCAATGTTCAAAGTGAGAATGGCGCGGTTACATCTTTGCAAACAGCATTTCTTTCTTTTTCATGTGTTTAATTTAGATATGTTATCTCCAGCTTTGGAAACCTCAAGCATAACTCCATCAGTTTATAGTGTCCATGCCTTAACGCTATTGTCAGAAGTAAGTGTTTTTGTAGTTTTTGACTTTATACATAATGCAACAGCAGATTAAAAAGTTACACATTTTTTGAATTTTATGGCAATTACTTAGTGCCCAATGAACCTTAAGAGGTTTTTATGTTGACTCAAGGCAAAATTATTCTATGATTCATTGACATGAAAATATTTTCTGTCCTTCATTTCACCTCTCTTTTTTATGCTGTTTTGTCTCATTTTGGATCTTGGATGTAGCCTGGAACAAAAACAAATGTTTCACGTTTTCATTATTATGAACAGAAAGGGGGGGGGGCAGAAATGTGAAGGCGTTTATGCCATTAATGAAGATAATTCTGCATTTTTTTTGTTTTGTGTGAAATTATGCCAAAGGATAATTGTGCTTAGTCCTATAGTCATTAGGATATTTATATGCTTTTCATTCCACATATTTTAGAATATGTCAGCCCTATAACTGTGATTAATAGTTAAAGTGTTTCTCTTTTAAAGAAGTTAGCTATAGAAACCATGACTGAAGTTGATTTAATTGAAACTAATCATAAAAAAGTAAAATCTTCTTTGACTCAAACTCACTTTTTGGTGGCTTCTTGAGTATGCCCATGTAATTTCCTCAGCAGTGGTTGGAAGTGACTTACTTCTGCCTTCAATATTTTTTGTAATTTCCCAGTCTAGCCTAAAGCTCTGGCATTTCAGTCTCCACCCAAGAAAAGGGATTGGACTAGAAGACCTCCAAAATCCCTTCCAACTCTGTTATCCTGTGACAAGAACTGACCCAATCCAATCCTGCTTAGATTTTAAGCCCAGACAAGTTATGGTTAAGGATAGTTTGGTAGTTGAGATGGCAACAACAAACAGTCACTAATGAAGCAGAATCCAAAGCATAGATTTGGGAAACAGAGTTTGTTTACATCTTCCACGTTTTCAAGATGTTTAACATATCTGGTACCTTTTCTAAGATGCATCTACAATGCATTCTAGTTCACAGCTTTGTAAGTACATTCTCACCTTTACAAAGCAATGCAAGAAAAAAAAAGTGCATACTAGGGACAGATTTAGGTCAGCGCCATTCCTGTAGGTATATGGTTGTATATTCGTTGACATGAAAATGAAGTAGTCTTTTACATCATCTGTCTTGTATTTAGGACTTTATAAATTAATTCACATTCTGAAGTACCTGCATCTGTGTGTGTGTGTGTGTGTAGAATCTTGGAAATCCTCCTTTGCTGTGTTCTTACTGAAACAATTAAAATATTTTAAACAGTAATTAGTTGGTTGATAAGGAAAGTTGTGACATTTTTCCTGTCCTCTTTTAGGTTTTGGCTCATCTCCTGGACATGGTTTTCTACAGCGATGAGAAGGAAAGAGTTATTCCTCTTCTTGTAAATATAATGCACTACGTTGTGCCTTATCTTCGCAACCACAGGTATCTTTGCAAAGTACAACAGAAAGCCCTCATTGTTCCCCCCTTATCCCACATTTTGTCCCGCTCCTCTAATCTAGAAATAAAACAAACCAGGTCACACGAGGCCTCAAGACAAGTGGAGGAACAGGGAAGCAAGGGAGGGAGGAGCTGTTAGTAACTAAGCCAAAGTGGACGGTGCTGCTGTGCATTTTATCAGCAAAACACTACACATCCTCTTCACGACCTGTTTTCCTTGTTACCTTCTGGGAGGAGGAGGCTTCGTGGTATCCGAGCAGAACATCCAGATTCAGCCAGAGTTTCATTCCATACAGCATTAACCTTGCGAACTCTCAAGCTTCCTCCTTCCGTTATATATTCAAGATGGACAATATTTAATATTTATTTACTACGTATATGTAGGGGTGTGGGTCTATACATATGTTGTTCATAGTATGTTTAGGTGTGTGTCATGTTATGTGTTTCACTTTGAGAGCGGGCAACTAAATTTCATTTTTGATGTGTGCCATTGTGCCCACAGTATAAAAATGACAATAAAGGTTATCTTCTCTTATCTTAAAAATAGTTCTGGATTCATGTTAAGCTGGTGTTTTCAGATTATATTTCACAGAAACATTTTGTATTTATAGTAACATGAGATTGGGGGGGGGGGATTTCTCCTTCCAGTGCCCATAATGCACCCAGTTACCGAGCCTGTGTCCAGCTCTTGAGCAGTCTGAGTGGATATCAGTATACCAGGAGAGCATGGAAAAAAGAAGCTTTTGACCTCTTTATGGATGCCAACTTCTTTCAGATGGATGCTTCTTGTGTGAATCAGTAAGGCTTGAATTGTTGCTCGTATTTGGGAAACAAAATTAAATATTCCTATGAAACAAATAAGCAGAAACCCGATGAGCTGCACATCTTTCTCATCCACTTATAAACCCTTTTTTTGGTGGAAGTATAATCATGAGCTGCTTCCATAAAAACCAAAAAGATGGTTTTTATGGAAGCAGCTACCGTAGTTAGGACCTTAGATGGAGTATTTCCCCAGCCTTGGAAATTCTGGAGTGATCCTGGAACCTTCAATACATTGTGCTCTGCATCAGTGCTGTTCTTTCAATTTCTACAGTTAAGTTCTTTCTAGCTCTCACAGTCTTTCCCATTTCTGCTTCATTCCACACACTTCTTATCTAGCAGGGATTACTATTGGATAGTGTGTGACTGTTGCCGATTCACATTTGCAGGGGATTCACCTTTATCTCCCCAGCCCTTCTCAAACTTGAGCCAAATTATACGGGTACAGGCAGTGCTCAACATATGACCGGTCAGTGACCATTTGAAGTTGACGAACCTCCTCAGAGATACTTATGAGCTGGTTCACAAAGTTCCGATGGCCAGCTGACATCCCCTCTGTGGTCACGTGACCACATCCCAGGTGCTCGGCAACCGGTCCACAGTTACAGCCCCTTTGCAATGCTCCACAGTCACACGATCACACTTAAAAAAAAATTTTTTTTTTTGCTGTAAACCAACATTTGATTCCAGTTTTCAGCAAAAACAGCCCATAGCGAACAATTGGTTCGCTTAATGACTGCTCTCTTCACTTAACTACCGCTGCAAAAAAAGGTGGTAAAATCAAGTTAGTCACATGGATAACCTGTTTTATGACCGTCATGACTTAGGCTTCCTTAAGTAGTCTTCAATTTACAACTCCAATTGGGACCAGAATTTTCACTGCTAAGCAAGATGATGGTTAAGGTAGTCATGCTTGATTTTACTACCTTTTTTGCCACAGTTAGTAAGTGAATCCTTGTAGTTATTAAGTGAATCATGTAGTTAGTAAGTGAATCCAGTTTCCCCCAATGACTTTGCTTGTCAGAAGCTGTCAGGGAAGGTCCTTTGGCAATCGCGTGACTCTGTAACACTGCAACCATCGTAAATACATGCCAGTTGCCAACACCCAAATGTTGATCACATGACCATGGGGATGCTGTAATAGTTGTAAGTGCAAAGTTCGGTTGTAAGTCCCTTTTTTCAGTGCCATTGTCACTTCAAACGGTCGCTGAACGAATGGTTGTAAATTGAGAACTACCTGTACACTTGTGTGCCATCCCTCCTATTCATGATTGCCGAAGCAGGCTAGTGCTTAACCTTAAAAGTTGTACAGTCCGATATATTTTTCTGATACACAGTGCCAAATTCTGAGAGAACGTTGTAACAGTCGTTCTTCCTTTTTGTTTAACCAAATATAAAATACTATGCTTTTATAAATATATATATACTAGCTGTACCCGGCCACGCGTTGCTGTGGCTCAGTCTGGTTAAATGGAAAAGAAAGAAAAGAGAAATTGCACGTTTGTAATATGTTTAATTTCACAATGCTAGCGTGTGTTGCTTTTAAGTCCAACAGATGGCGCTGTTTTTCCAAAAAAGCATGTTTTTACCGGTCACAGGTGTGACATTTATATAATAGTAGCTATATAAAAACACACGCGTATTCGAATGCAACGTTGTGTCAAAATTTCAAAGCAATCGGTGAAGAAATTTCGGAGATTTAAGATTTTGAACAAACAAACATTTACATTTTTATATAGATTATCACTTTTTTCTTATTCTAGTTGGAGAGCGATTATGGACAATTTGATGACACACGACAAAACTACTTTTAGAGATTTGATGAGTGAGTCTAACTTTTTTGCTCTGTGTAAGATCCAGGGTTCGTGTTTGAGCCGTGAAGTTTGGCTCCTTTGAGGATTGTGCAACAGTCTAGTTCAAAACTAAGCCAGCAAGCAAGTATTGTGGTGACAGTTGCTGCAAATTTTCCTTCCCTTGAAAAGTTAGTGAACGCTTGATTTGAGCATTCACTGTAAAGTTATGATAATTTCCATCCTGTTAATCGCTGCTATTTGATTGCTGGTATTTGATATTCTGTTTTATATATAAGACCATGAGTAGTATCTACTGTGTTTCCCCAAAAGTAAGGCCTACCCCTAATATAAACCCTATCCCCAAAATAAGCTCTAGTTTTGGGGTGAGGTACACACTTAAAAATCAAGCTAGGGTGGGGGTAGGGGTGTGGATCTGCCCCACACGCCCCGCACCCACTTACCTTGCAGCCAGGCCTCTCCTCGCCGGCCCACTTTTTCTGGGGCGTTTTCTGCCACCAGGCCTCCATTTCTCAGTCACAGGCCTTTCCGGAAGGCCATTGCAGCCGAGAACTGAGCTATGGATTCAATCCATAGCTCAGTTCTGCAAGACCTCTGCAGCCGAGGACCAAGCTATGGATTGAATCCATAGCTCGGTATTCGGCTGCATAGGCCTTCCGGAAAGGCCTGACTGTAAAATGCAGGCCGGAATGCAGCTGCAGAATGAAGCTGCTCCTTCGACCCTAGAAGAAGTGGACCTGCTGGGTGGGGCTGTTGGTGCCGGACATGAGTAAGACGTCCCCTGAAAATATGTCCTGGTGCCTCTTTTGGAGGCAAAAAATAATAATAATAATAATAATAATAATAATAAGACTCGGTCTTATTTTTGGGAAAACATGGGTAGGCAATGAGTTCGTGTTCTGATTAGTAACATTCACCACATACCTAAAATAATCTCGATCATCATGTTCCTAAAATGATCGTCAAGAGCATTGCCCAAATTGCATATTTTCTTTTTTTAGCACGTGTGGCGGTAGCTCAGAGCAGTTCCCTCAACCTATTTGCTAATCGGGATGTTGAGCTAGAGCAGCGTGCCATGCTCCTGAAGAGGCTGGCCTTTGCCATTTTTAGCAGTGAAGTGGATCAGTACCAGAAATACCTTCCAGATATACAAGGTAATTCCAGTCAAGCTCGTAACTCCATGAATAAAACCACGGAGCTTTATGGGCAACATTACACAAGTCGTTTGCCCTTGTCATCTTCCAGGATATATATGTATCTCTCTCTCCCTCTCTCTCTCTCTCTCCCCCCCCCCCTCTCTCTCTCTCTGTGTGTGTGTGTGTGTTAGTTTCATATCTCACGGCACTGACACTGTTAATCTTCCATCCAAACAACCAGGCCCAAGTCTACGTAACTTCTTATCCCAGACAAGATCAGCCATGTGCTGCTATTTGCTTAGGCCAGGGGTAGGCAACCTTAGCTCTTTTATGACTCGTGGACTTCAACTCCCAGAATTCCTGAGCCAGCCATGCTGAGGGGAAAGGGAGAGGTTTCCAAGCTGAGCCATGCTGGCTCAGGAATTCTGGGAGTTGAAGTCCACGAGTCATAAAAGAGCCAAGGTTGCCTACCCCTGGCTTAGGCAATATGGGATGAATAAAATTTTAAAAGCTTCGTTCCAGCTGGTCACTCAACCAGTGATGCAAGCCGAATGGATTTCCTTTCCATTCTGCAGCAGTTCACAAATCTGGTTCGGTGAGTCTGAAGACTTTTGAGAACAGGGAACCACAGATCAGGAAGGGGAAACCCATTGCTGCTTTCATAACGCAAATCTCTTGCCTAAATTTGAAAAAGGCAAATTTGTGTTATGGAGTAGGCATTTTTTGGACCAAAGTAGGCAAAGCGTCCCGAATCACAGTTTTAACTTTTGTTATTTTTCTGCCTCGTAGTTTAGGGACTATTTTAAGCTTTGGCTGAGGTCTGATCCATCTCTTATACATCTTCCACTCTGTATGTTACTGCACGAAATTGATTTTTATTGTTAAATACATATGCTTCACTAATTCCAGATATTTGAAGCAGGTTGCAGCTTTAGATGTTAGCCGTTAGCGGTTGTTTTCTGACAGATCCTTGTCATCTTTTTCTGTTTTAGAAAGACTGGTTGAAAGCCTCCGCCTGCCCCAAGTGCCTACCCTTCACTCCCAAGTATTCCTGTTTTTCAGAGTTTTGCTTCTAAGAATGTCTCCACAGCATCTTACCTCACTTTGGCCTACTATGATCACAGAGCTGGTGAGTTCCGCTTTGCATCCACAGCTGGGCGAAGAAGACCACTTTTTAGAAGAACTGAGAATGTCTCAATGTTGGCTTTAAGCTATCCAGGAGATTGTTAAAGACAAACAGCCCATAATTTCATCTCTGAACTTCACTCAAAAGCTGGGATTAAGATGTTATCCCTCTACACCAGGGGTAGGCAACCTTGGCTCTTTTATGACTCATGGACTTCAATTCCCAGAATTCCTGAGTCAGCATGCCTCAGCATGGAAACCTCTCCCTTTCCCCTCAGCATGGCTGGCTCAGGAATTCTGGGAGTTGAAGTCCACGAGTCGTAAAAGAGCCAAGGTTGCCTACCCCTGCTCTACACAGAGAGAGTGCCTTCTATCCTCGACCATCTTTGCCTAAGTTATATTTAATTATTTGTTGTTGCATGTGAAGGATACGTTGTCACATGGCTGATAGCACTCACCAGTAGCTGTGGTTGTTTGAATTCAGCCGATTGACGCTGATAATGCCAGTTACCACAAGACATTGCAGTTGCTATTGGCTGCCTGAAAATAAGACTAGATCAGACCCAAATCCCACAGAGATCGCAAGCCCTTTCCCAAATGACTATGGAAAGCAGCAAGTCATGAATGCCATTGGCTGTTGCTCCCCCATCTGCTGCCAAGGAATGGGAGAAGTGCATAGTCTTCACAATGAGACTATCCAGCCTTATTTTGCCCTGAACCTGGGCTTCTTCTTCTTTCCCTCCTGCCTCTCTCCTAGGATCCTTTAATCAGTGTACTTCATTTGTCATGACAGAATTTAGTCGTTTCTATATGGATCCAATCAATAGCATAATTCTGCCTTACACTACCTTACATCTGTGTTCTGCTTTCCTCTGAGGCAGCTTTGCTGGGTTCCACTTTCTGCTCATTTTAGGACAGTGATGGCGAACCTATGGCACGGGTGCCAGAGGCGGCACTCGGAGCCCTCTCTGTGGGCACATGTGCCGTTGCCCCAGCCTTGCCTCCCCCCGCGGCCCCCTCCTCTCTAGCAGCCCCCCTGAAGGAGACTCGCCCTCGAGTGTGGCCCACACAGAGCAGCGCAGCCAAGGACATGGCAGCCAGGCAGTGTAGACAAGACTCTGCCCTTACACCCCATCATGCAGTTGATGCTGCAGGGCACGGGCAGAGGGTGTGGCCGCCATAGTGCTGCTGGGCTGCCTGGGCGATCTGCGGTGGGCCCTGGAGGCAGTGAGTGGTCCTGTGGCCAGGCGGGGCGGGGGATGGGGAGGCAGGGCAGGGGGGTGGAGCAGGAGCGGGGCCAGTTTTTGGCCACTCGGTCTCTAAAAGGTTCGCCATCACTGTTTTAGGCCCTCAAGAGTCCTGTGAGAGGAGTGTGCTGAGAGTGATCTGACATCTCCCAGTGAGGTCTGTCATTGAGAAAGGGCTTGAACAGTGTTTAACCGTTATGCCTATACTTGCTGTCAGCATAAGCCTGGAGCTACAAGTTGTCAAATATATTTTTCTTCTTTTATGAAAAAGGGAGGCTTAACCAGGCATCGTTCTTGGTGCTGTTATATTATTAAACAGAACACAACTGTGAACTTGAGCCGTCAGAAAGTTAAACATTGTCCAGTTCATCCCTCTTGCATAGCTGGACTTGATCTTCAATCCCTTCGACCAGTCCGCTCCCACAGAGAGGGCCTTCTTAGAGTGCCGTCGGCCAGACAATGCCAGCTGGCGACCCCCAGGGGGAGAGCCTTCTCTGTGGCAGCTCCTGCCCTCTGGAATGACCTACCCCCCGACCTACGTACAGTTGCGGACCTGCGCCTTTTTTGCCGAGCCCTGAAGGCCCATCTATTCCGTGCGGCCGGCCTGGCGTAGTTTGGATTGTGTTTCAGTGGGAGGTTTTGTATGGGTGTGTTTTTAGAACAGGCTTATTATTGAATTCGATTTTAAAACAGAAACTATTTATTTATTCGTGGTTTTTAGTATCGCCTGTTCACCGCCCTGAGTCCCGCAAGGGAGATAGGGCGGTATATTAAATAAATAAATAAATAAATAAATAAATAAATAAATAAATAAATAAATAAATAAATAAATAAATAAATAAAGTGGCACCTTTCACAACTGGGGATGTGTAGAGTTGCACTGAATGGGGCAATGATGTACAGGTAGTCCTCAACTTATGATCACAATTAGGAGCAGAATTTCCATCACTAAGCAAGGCGGTTGTTAAGGAAGTCACTGTAATAGTTAAGTGAATTCCATGGTCATTAAGTGAATCTGGCCTCGTTGACTTCGCTCGTCTGAAGATGGCTGCGAAGGTCGCAGATGGCGATCACATGACCCTGGGATGCTGCAGTCATCATAAATATATGTCTATTTTCAAGTGCCCATGTGCTGATCCTGTGACCGTGGGGATGCTGCGATGTAAGGGCAAGGACTGGTTGTAAGTCACTTTTCTCAGTGCTTGAACAGGCGCTAACAAATGGTTGTAAGTTGAGGACTACCTGTATACTAAGCAGAGAAAGCCTGCAACCAGTTTTCAGCAGTTGTCTGTAGGAGTTTGATGGGATTTGGAAGCCACCTGTGGCCCTTAGACATCAGGATTACTACACCTGCATAAGTGTTAAGGTTTGAAAGCCATGTGTAGTCTTCAATGTTCAGGGAGGAATTGAAAAAGTGGAAAGAGGCCTTGCACCAAGAGTACCCTTTCTTGCAGAGATGAAGCCTTTTAAAAGGAAAACAAATGAATACACAGTCTTTATATTGGAGGCGTTCTGTTTTGCCAATTTCCCTTCCCAATGACGAATTAAGATGATTTGGTAAATTTGGGTTGAATAATAGATAGATACATTTATAATACTGTTCCCCTGTAGTGCAAGGTGATCAAACCAGTCAGTCCTAGAGGAGATCAACCCTGACTGCTCTTTAGAAGGCCAGATCCTGAAGTTGAAACTCAAGTACTTTGGCCACCTAATGAGAAGGAAGGACTCACTGGAGAAGGGCCCAATGCTGGGAAAGATTGAGGGCAATAGAAGAAGGGGACGACAGAGAACGAGGTGGCTGGATGGAGTCACTGAAGCAGAAGGTGTGAGCTTAAATGGACTCCAGAAGATGGTAGAGGACAGGAAGGCCTGGAGGAACGTTGTCCATGGGGTTGCGATGGGTCGGACACGACTTCGCAACTAACAACAACATAATACTGTATAATTTGATGTTTAAGCTGCTTCCCACATCCTGCTGCTGTGCACAAAGACGTAACTACATGGATCAGTTACTTCGATCGTCAGGAAAGAGAGCAATAATTAGTGTGCAAAAATTGGGGCAGTCGTATCACTTCCCCAACTTGATTGTATTGTTCCTTTGCATAGTGTTATATGTCATAGACTCAAATCAGCTGGAGCTGTATGCATGACGCAGGTGATTTGATGGCAATTTCAAAAAACGGCTAATCTGCATAGCTTCTAGCTGTTCTTACACTTAAGCCAGGTTTTTTGCCTCTAGGGCAGGGGTGTCAAACTGCTGGCCCGCGGGCCAGATGCGTCATCCGGATGCCACGCCCACCCCATTGCCGGCAGTGGCAGAACCGTCCCGATACGTTGCACGATGTCATGTGACGTCACGAGTTTGATATTTCTGCTCTAGGGGGAAAAAAATAAGAGTGGGATCTTCTTTACCCAGGCTTTTAAGATGTACTAATAGTAATTTTAAGTATTTTTTGCTGTGTTTAGTGGTTGACATTATATTTAACACTGATATCTCCCTTTAGTACCCTAAAGAGGGAAAGACAGGATATAAATTAAAATATTTTTTTTCCTGTTTATAAACAATACATGTGCTTTGTTCTTTTTACCTTCAGGTCCAAGTATTTTTACTTATGGAACAGGAGCTCACAGCCGATGAAGATATCTCAAGGTAAAGTCACTGTGATTGGCTCATTCTTGTTTGCAAAGTTAAATGCTATCGAATGATATTCTGATATGTTTTATAAAAAGTTTATTTTATGCTAAATGAGAGGAAAAAACTTTTGCATCCAGACTGGATAACCTAATCCAGGAGTGGCCAAGGTTGCCTACCCCTGACCTAATCTTTACTAATAATAAACCACAATAAAAGAAGTCATTCGCCCCATTTACACATCATTCAACCAAATCTGACTCATGACCGGATTACCGGGGCATCTTGTCACAAACATCAAGTTATTTTTAGCCAAGGAACCCCGTATTATAAAATGACGAAGAAAAGCTAATAAATTGAAATGCACTTTTATTAGAGTTGTTTGTAATTTTTTATAAGATTATAAAAAAGCAAGCCAGCTACGTGATGCGTCTCTTTTTCCATCTGGTTTAAAAACAATTCTGCTGGTTGATCCATAGCCATACTCAAATGTCTGAACATTAGCAGTTTTGTCAGGGTTTGTACTTGTTTGCCCTCTTGCCTTTCTTCCCCAGAAATAGAAATAGTCATGAATACTCTCTCTCTCTCTCTCTGCCTTGCCCAATGGTAACATTTCTTTATTTTGTGAACTCCTTTCCCGTATGTTCAACTATGAGTGATATATACCAAAATTCATTTATCACTAGTATTAAGGCTCATTTACCTGAAGTTCAAATATAACATAAGACAACTTTTTTAAGGAAAATATTGTTATGATGGAAGGTCAGTATACATTTGCAAAGCACACCTGCAGCTTTTATATATTAATTTCATTTGGTTACAGAACTTCAGGTCCATCTGTTGCTGGGCTAGAAACAACATACACAGGAGGCAATGGGTTTTCTACATCATACAATAGTCAAAGATGGTTGAACCTTTATTTGTCAGCTTGTAAATTTCTGGATTTGGCCCTTGCTTTACCCTCTGATAATCTTCCTCAGTTTCAGATGTAAGTAAAATTCAGAAATGCTAGAAATATATTTGATGGGAGAAAACTGTACTGAAAGGGATGCTGTTGGTTTGTTGGTTGGTTTGTTTTTTTGTGCAGTCATAAAAGCTATCTTCTGCCTTCTAAAGATGTCCTCTTTTTCCTGTGAAGTAATGTTAAAAAATAATTCCCAATAGTTAGAAGGCAAATTTCAAATGAATGTTAGAAAAAAAAATTCCAATAGTAAAATTCCCAATAGTAAATAACTGCAACCAGTTATTGGGGTAACTAGTGCACATCCCTTCATTCACTGGGTTCAAACAGAGGCTCAACAGCTATCCGTGGGGATCCTTTAATTTGGATTTCTTTGCAGAGAAGGGGATTGCACGTAGTGGCCTAATTGTCCCCTTCCAATTCCACAATTGTGTAAAGCCCCAATAAGCACAGCTAGAGATACTTTTGAAACAAAAACTTCCCTGTCACCATCGGCTTTATTGCCATTTCACAAGAGGTACAAAATGTCGCCTTGAAAAATAGCAGACCTTCAGATCTGATCAAAGTTTTTACTGTATTAGTTAAAGCATTGTTTTTTTTCTCTGCATGTTAATGCCCTGGGCATCAATATAAGCCTGGATGTAGGCCTGGATATGAATACTTCCAGGAATGCAGGAAGAATTCTTTCCAAATCTTGCTTGATGAATATGCAAAGTAGTTCAGAAGGGAATTGTTCTCTTAACAGGTACCGGTGGGCCTTTATTCCAGAAGCATCGGACGATTCTGGGTTGGAGGTGCGAAGACAAGGCACCCACCAGAGGGAATTCAAACCATACGTTGTGCGATTAGCAAAGCTGTTACGAAAAAGGGCAAAGGTATTCCATTTTTTTAAAAAAAAATTGGTTCAGGTACTAAACTGTGGGTAAATTATAACTGCCGTTCAGATTCTAGGGAAACCTTAGAAAACTGGAATTTACATCCATGTGCACCAACAAAACTGTTCTTCCTCTTTACAGGCTGAAAGTTAAACAGTAGCCTGAGTTATTGTAGGGAGACATATAAAGTGTCAGGATAATTCAGGGCCGTGTGCTTTTTAAGCCTTGTCGTATTGACTGTTGCACTGCAGAACTTCATTTTTCTCCCCCACCCCATCGTTTGGTACATTAAAATAAGAGGAACCAGTTTAATTGAACGATTCGGTGCTCTGAATTGGAATGATTGGCTTTCTAACAAATAGACAAGTAAATACCACTGACTTTGATGAGAAAGTTTAGTTAAAGATGTTTCATTACCTTCAAGGCGGTAATGTCAATACTTGTGGGTTTGGTGGCTGGTGGAAATGTGCAGATGTTGAACTTGGGGAAAAAAAGTATCAAGCTTGGTTCTGATTGCTTGTCTCGCTGCTTACAGAAAAACCCAGAGGAAGACAGCTCAGGGAAAATTCTGAACTGGGAACCCGGCCACTTGCTCCTGACCCTTTGCGCTGTCCGCAGCATTGAACAGCTCCTCCCCTTCTTCCACGTCCTGAGCCAAGTCTTCAACAGCAAAGTCACCAGCAGGAGCATTGGCCATTCAGGGAGCCCCATGCTTTACCCAAACTCTTTTCCCAACAAAGACATCAAAATGGAGAACCAAAAGACACTCTCTAGCAAAGTGAGGCAAAAAATTGAAGAAATGGTTGAGAAGGACTTTTTGGAAGGGGTCATCAAGACATGAAATGTAAAGGGCAGAATATTTTATCTTATGTAATGTTCATTGCAAACGAAAGCACTCCATCCTTCCAGAGTATGTAATTTCCTTTTTCATACTTTGTACGTAATGTATACTTCAGGATGTATTTAATTTAAATACTTGTAAATAAGTTCTGGATGTGGCCTGAATCAAGTTGAAATATCACTGGCACATATTGATTATGGTGCCTAATATTTATGGTACATTTTGGTTTTGTCATCTTGAGGTCTGTCTTTAAGAAATCTTACAATAAAGTTGCACATTTTTCTAGTTGTATGTCTTCCTATGCATCTGGACTGCTGCACCGGACCGACCTTCTAAACATGGAATGAATGAGTAGTTTGCATATATCAATACTTGGATGAAGGCATTAATCAAGATGATGTTCTTTTTACTAAATTATCTTCACAAACAATGCTGGGTTCCGGGTTCACAAGCAAATAAGTGTGACATGGCAAACATCTTCAAGGAGTCACCCAAAACAGTTGAGTGCTTGTATGGAATGTTGTTTCTCTGGGAGAGTTTGGGACAGTACACTTCTTCATAACTTACAGCAAATAAGCTTTTTTGCTGTAACTTTCTGGTTGTACATGGTGATAATTGAAGTCTACTCTTAATATGGTACATTTATTCCAGCAGGCACTTTTCCAACTGGCTTAAACTGAAAGTCCTGTCATTCCCAGCCAGTCAGTCCCCATTTTGTCTAGGGATTATAGGAACCTGAATCCAACTGTAAGATTGTCATGATTGCAATTTTCTGAAAAGCTGAAATTTCAAAGACAGGAAGTAGAAAACTCCTAGTGATTTTTTTTTATAATAATAAATGTTGAGTATGCTTCAGCTAGTAAAGGTTTTATATGACAAAATTTCATGATTCAGATCCAAGCATGACATTTCATCAAACAGCCTTGGGTGGGTCTCCAAATCCACCAGCTAAATGGTAGACAGCCAAGCTGACTTCATGGGCAAGTTTATCTGCGTTCTCCTAAAGAGAAAAATATGAAATTAAAGTAAATATAAAATAAACTTAGCTAGGGTGAACGTTTAAATGTAATTCAGATTTTTCTGAAAGAATCCTGTTTTGCTCACTCGTTCAGAAACCACACATGCCACAGTCTCTCGTTTTAGTGTTCATCACTATTAAGGAGTTGGAGCCAATTTTAAATTTGTGCTGCAGTGAAGAAAATCTAAATAACTCATCATCCCGGGAGACATCCCTCTATGAAGAGCAGATTTTTAAAGAAGGCTCTTTTAAATCAAAAATGAAGCTCTGAAAAGAAGTGTTAAATAACCTGTCCCCCATCTGCGGCTTACATTTATTCCATGTTTGTGTTTTTTTACAAAATGTACTTAAATAGGACGATAACCTTCAGAAAAGTAAATGGAGAGTGTAATTAAGGACAGGTTCCTTTTTTTAGAAATATCCGTATTCTTCATTTCAGTTTTCTGAAATTGTTCGACTTGAAAGACAGATGAATTCAAATTTCTCTGCTTTTTTCCATCAAAAAAGCTGCTAAAAACATAGCAGCACGAAAATACTTCAGAAAACCAAGGAAAGGGAAATAAAGATGATTCTGAGCAAGCAACAGAACCATCTTCATTTCTCTTCTCCCCAATAAACTCAAGAGAAAAAAAAAGGAACAATGGTAAAACTTCAAGAGGACTATGTACTTTTGCTTGCATACCTACGGATTATAGCAATTCACTTAGTTTGAAAATGTTACTGACAGAAAAGGACTCCCCTTTCGTATGCTCTCGAAATTCTTCCCAATTTACTACACAGAGACTCTAAATCAGGGGTGACCAACCTTGGCCATTTTAAAACTTGTGGACTTCCAACTCCCAGAATTCCCCAGCCAGCCATGCTGGCTAGGGAATTCTGGGAGTTGAAGTCCACAAGTCTTAAAAGTTGCCAAGGTTGGACATCCCTGCTCTAAATGAATCCCATCCATTCTGACCTGGGAGTCAGCTTCGGCATAGACTCTGACTATGTCTTCTGTTCCAGATGGACGAACAAATGCCCGAGCCAATTTAAACTTCTCAGCCAGATGGTCGATTTTTTCCTGCAGCCCTGGAGGTGCAATTGCTCGTCTTTCAGCATCTGTCGTGCTGATGACTCGCCTATCGGCAACCTGCAAGTCAAGAGAAAAACAAGTAACATAGTCTGACCTGCTAAAATTGCAACTGGTTGTATCAAGTCTCCAACGAGGAGAAACCAGGAAGAGAATTTGAGATCCAAATCTGAGGGTTGCTATGAGCTTTTAATGTAGGGGTGTCAAACTGCCGGCCCAAGGGCCGGATGCATCATGCCGAAACCATGCCCACCACGGCGCTGGCAATGGGGAAAAAGTCACGATACGTCACGACACGTGACGTGGCAAGTTTGACACCCCTGTTTTAATGAGAGGTTCTATGATGCTAACTCCAAAGATGTAAAAGAAATTTAATAATAATAATAATGATAAAGTTGGAAGGGACCTCGGAGGTCATCTAGTCCAACCTCCTGCTCAGGCAAATGGCTGTCCAATTTCTTCTTAAAAACTTCCAGTGTTGGCGCATTCACCGCTTCTGGAGGCAGGTTGTTCCATTGGTTAATTGTTCTAACTGTCAGGAAGTTTCTCCTTAGTTCTAGGTTGCTTCTCTCCTTGATCAGTTTCCACCCGTTGCCTCTTGTCCTGCCTTCAGGCGCTTTGGAGAATAGCTTGACTCCCTCTTCTTTGTGGCAACCCCTGAGATATTGGAACACTGCTATCATGTCCCCCCTCGTCCTTCTCTTCGTTAAACTAGACATACCCAATTCCAGCAACCGTTCCTTAAGATTGGTTTAGCCCTGCAAGATTTTTATCATTTAAAGATACTCATTATTCAAGTGCTTCAACGTGATAAAACCACAGTAGACTCTGTCTATTTCTTTTGGCCATCACCCTGTCTACTAGATTGCTGAGATGACTTAAGATATTCAGAGGACTTATTGGTTCAACTTCTCATCTTTTATAGGAAATGTACCACGGCCTTTATTTCCTTTCCTCCCTGCAGCTGCAGCTGACATTACTCATTTTTCCCCCCTCTGGTTTTTACATCTCTGGATCACTTCTATCGAGGAAAAAAAAAGTTTAATTTTTTTTTGCACAGATGGTTACAACCCACTTAATTCTGGTTCCCAGCTAACCTTCACTTTGAGCTGTCGGTTTGGAAGATCCGTGTACAGAGCATCCCACTGTGCAATTGTGAGGTTCTTCAGCACCAAGATGGCTTCAATCACAAGCATGTCGGAGAGAGCATCACCAACCGTCTAGTGCATAAGAAAAGAAGAAAAAGGAAAGAAAAACAAATGGGAAACACCAATCTCTTCCACACCTGGATAACTGAAAATCTCTCATACAGATACTTCATAAAACATTACGGATTCTAACCCTGGGTCCTACCCTTCTGATTTCACTGTTTTCCAAGCACTAATTGCAGGATCTTGCTTTGCAGATGAGTTAAACTGGTAGTAAAAGTGACTCAGATTGTGGTAAGAACAAGCCATGTAAGGAGCTTTTGCCTCTACATAATTTATTCTTTAGATCAAAAGGATACTACAGAAAGCAAATTTTTATTCTTTCCCAATTTGTTTTGTTTTTTAACTGATTACTAAACTCTGCTTTGCTTATTGTTCACAAAAAGTTTTTGTTTGAATGAACCTAATCTGCAGTAAAGCTAAATGCTTCTGAGACTAAAATCCACACAAAAGCCTTTTAGATGCTGGCTTTTCACGAGCACCAAAGTATAATCATGCTCCCATATTTGCTTCTCCCACTTCTGCTTCTGCTGAATCGGGAACCGACACCTGAAAATATAGTCACTCTTTCAGTCAGTGGAACAGAATAGAGATTATGTCAGCTAAGTGATTCAAACCACACCAGTACAGAAAAATGGCTACGGAGCTATTACAGATAATTTCCAACTCTTACTGCTTAGGGGGAAAAAGAACCCTACTACCTATGGGATCTTACACTATTTAAAAGATACATCCTACTATTCTCTCACAGTTTTGCAGTATCATAAAAGCCTCGCAGATTCTCCCAGTAATCTTCAACTGCATGGGATCACTGCATGGGATCACTAAGACTACACTTATATAAGGCATCTCAACTAAATTTTAAATTACTAAATTTTAAATTACACCTCTAAATGGTGACTCCTTACTGATTTGAAATGGTATACTTTTGAGAATTTTAACTGATTTAGAACAAAAAGAAGAACGGTATATACTCAGTGACTCAGATGGAGCCTAGATTGTTAATTTTCTTCAAAATACCTCCACTGTGCCCTTTTCAAGACAAATATTTGGAAAGCTTCGAATTTCTTGAGGTAAACTTCTTTAGCTTTGCTGATTTAGAAACCTAAGCAGGATCTTTCCTGAGTGCATATCTGAGAAGACAAGG